>NW_011942171.1:4496275-4532259 GCF_000187425.2 Metarhizium robertsii ARSEF 23 | reverse complement strand
CCCAATGCGCTTGCATGTGCTCCACCAGGCAACTCGGCCAGTTCGTCCTGAGACACCAGACTCGACACACTAGCTAGTAGCAAGCATGTGATCGATCAGACGACCAGTCTCCAGATGCAGCCCACCACCTCCGAGCCCGTCGTGGCGCCCTGCACCCCAGGAAGTGCGCGGGAGGGCTAGAGAGTCTGTTTTGACATGGCTCGTTTCTTCCTCCCGTCCCAGGCGGGGATCTGCTCGAGTTTTAAATACCCTGGCTTGGGTCCAATGATTCCCCTTGGCCTCCTCAGTCTCCCCTTCTGCTTGAGGTTGGGCTTTGTTGCAGACCGCTCGTCTTTTCCCTAGACTAGACATCTTTGCAGCCGTGGTGTTTTTTAAACTACAAACTTGCGTTGGATATTTTCTTTTCACCTCGAGTCTTGAGGGTTATTTGGGAGTTGAAAATGGACGAGTTTCACCCTGTCCTTGCGCGCATGCGCATCGCTGCTCTTCAGTCAGAGTATGTCTTACCCCCGCCCCCCTCCCCTGCGGCTCTGCCTCTGGTCTCGGGAAATGTGTGCTGACGAGGCTGTGCTAGAGTGATGTCGCGGAACACGCAGGCAAACGGCTTTGTGCGCTTTCAGCGCAGCAAAGTCACTGTTGTGAAGGACCCCTCGGGGGCGTGGAAGCTGGGCAAGAAGAGGGTTGTTAGGGCGCGCTCAAACTCTACCTCGAGCACATCCTGAAAATGATTCTTTGTCCGGGACGTCAAGATGGGATGAGATGGAGGGGGGGAAACGCAGAGTCAACGAGATTTGCTGTCGATTCATTGGCTTCAGGGGGGTGGAATTCGTTGGTCTGGGGAGTTTTGAAGAGCGTCGGATTTTCTAGTAGCGCTAATGATACCTCTCTACTACACCGTTGCAAACCACATCTCGCTTTCCTCTTCTCATCTACCGACCCATCCAACCGCCGTCGACGACCAGCGTGTGGCCGCTGACGTAGCCGCTCGCCCGGCTCGCCAGGTAGACCGTCGTGCCCTTGAAGTCGTCCGGGCTGCCCCATCGTCCCGCGGGGATGCGGGCGCTGATGCTCGCCAGGCGCTCGGGGTTGTTCAGCAGCGCCGTGTTCATGTCCGTCTCGATGTATCCGGGGGCGATGGCGTTGACCGTGATGCCCTTGGACGTCCATTCGTTTGCGAAGCTCTTGGTGACCTGGCCCACTGCGCCCTTGGACGCCGCGTACGCCGGGACCGTGAAGCCGCCCTGGAAGGTGAGCAGCGAGGCAAAGTTGATGATGCTGCCGCGGCGGCCTGTGGTGGGCGACGGCTCGAGATGCAGCATGTGTGCGCCCACGTCTCGGCAGAGCGTGAATACGGCATTGAGGTTGACTTGCATGACCTGCGCAGGGCTGTTAGCACCGCGACGCTGCGTTTCACATCAGGGGGTAGGTAGGCAGGAACCTCGTTGAAATCGCTGTCGGGAAACTCCTCGCACGGATGTCGCCTCTGGATGCCGGCACACGTCACCAGAATCCGAAGCTCGTGTCCGTCGGCCAGAATCTTGGGAGTCAGCGCCTTGACGGACTGCTGGTCCGCCATGTCGGCCGTGTAGATCCACGCCTTGCGGCCCAACTTTTCAATCGCTTCCTTGGTGGAAGTGACACTGGTATCTCGCTGCATTGGAGGAATCAGCATGGCTCTTCGCTAATGACTCTTCATGCTTGGTTGTTTCGAACTACCTGTACGAGAATGACATCAGCGCCTGCTTCGGCGAGGCCAATGGCCACAGCCTGGCCGATGCCACGGGTGCAGCCTGTGACCACGGCTGTCTGGCCCTGAAGTGAGAATATCGGCGCGCTCATATCGACTTGTTTCCGTGTGTTTTTGATGCTGGGGAGAAGCAGCGCGGAGAGAGCGAGAACATGAGGTGATATCTTTTCGGCAAAGTCGACACAAAAGCAAAAGCCGACGGCTGCTGCCTCCCCCGCGGGGGTTCTAGTGGGGGCTCGGCGCTAAATGCTCGATTTGGTAATATTCCTTCAGGGTCCCCACGTGAATTGCAGTTAGTACTGACATGTAGTCACTAGGCCAAATCAAGCGGTAATAGCACGAATAGATAGGGTCAATTGGTAGCACGATTAACACGACCCTTCAAATCAGCCTTACCATATCTTATCCAGGATGACAGCACGACAGGACTCTGACAATGTTGCATGGGACCGAAGCGACGAGCTCTGGGAGGAGGCCATGAAGCAAGTCCGATCTGCCTCAGCCTGTCGCAAAGTCGTATCTTTTGCCGAGAAGATGTTTGCAAAACCCGCGACTTTGGTCACGCCCTTGATCATTGGCGGCTTCAATGTGCTCTATCCCATACGCATCGAGGGTCTTCCTACCAATGTTCTCGTTCGTCTGCCCTGCCCCAACCAAGCGCTGTTTCCTGAAGAGAAGACGCTTGCAGAAGCCGCGACCGCGGCATGCATTAGCCAACGTACTCTTGTTCCGATTCCGAAACTTTTCAGTCACGGCATTGATCCCGACATTGGGCCGTTCATGATTATCGAAGACGTTGGATCTCGACGGAGCATGGGCCAGGTCCTGGAAGCTCCCCGCGATGATCCTAATGACACGCCCGTCTTGCAGCCCGACATTCCCGAGGACAAGCTCAAGTGCCAGTATTTTAAAATGGCACGGTGTGTGCTACAGCTTGCACAAGCTACCTTTCCATGTATCGGAAGCCTCGTCGAGACAAGCAACAAGTCGTACCGCGTAATGGGACGGCCCATCACTCTCAACATGCGCAACATGGTTCAGCTTTCCAATGTTCCAAGATGCATCTTTCCGCCCAAAGGCACCACGTACCACAGCGCTGATGAGTGGTACACCGTCTTGGCCGAAATGCAAATCGCAACCCTCGTCTTCCAGCACAACGACATGATTTCGTCAGAGGACGATTGCAGGACCAAATATGTCGCTCGGCAGCTGTTCCGCAGATTAGCCAAGCAAGGGCGCCTGTCAATTTTCGGATTCGCCGAGGATAACTGGTCGTCCTGCTACAAGGACGCCCGCGCAACATTGCCGGCGCCAGACGGCTCGGGCTCTTTTCGCCTGTGGTCCGATGATTTCAGACCTGCCAATGTTCTCGTCGATGAGGATGACCATGTTCTCGCGGCCATTGACTGGGAATACGCATACGTCGGGCCAACACAATTCGTCCTTGACCCGCCCTGGTGGTTACTTCTCGACGTGCCAGAGATGTGGGATGAGGGCATTGATGATTGGGCTACCATCTACGAAAGCCGGCTGCAGACCTGGCTTTCAGCCCTGGAAGAGGCAGAGAAAGACGTGCAAGCCGGTTCTTTACGGCTCTCGGAATACATGCGCGAGAGCTGGAGGACAGGCCGCTTCTGGCTCAATTATGCCGCTAGAAAGAGCTGGGCCTTTGATGCTATATACTGGAAGTACTTGGATGAGAGATTTTTCGGTCACCGGGACAAAGACATTCCCACGGAGCAATTGTGGAAGACGAGGGTGAAGCTTCTGAATCAAGAGGAACAAGCGGGGATGGAGGCGCTCGTGCAAGTGAAGATGGCGGAGATGCAGCAACGAGTACTGGTTGAGTGGGATGCTGTGGAAGCGAGGGAGCGACTGTCTTCCCTTCTCTTCGACTGATGTCACACAGATGCCACTCGCCGGCCACTATGACTGTGATGTTCGACTTACTGCAGGGCCTGGCGCGATGGTCACTATCGTCATTGGTCCCGTAGCTGCTAGTGTCAATGAATGTGAAGCGAAGACCCGGCTGTTTCTTGATGCGTAGTTGATCAACCAAGATTGATCCTCCCACCTCCGCATCCTCGGCGACAGAGAAATGCAACCAGAGCACCCAAGTAGTGCGCCAGGTAGGGGACCTCGCATCTTCTCCTCGCGTTCCAAAGCATACAGAAAGGTGCCCAATCGAGGGTTGTATGCTTCCATCCAAGTGATATACCCGCCGGGCCAATACTCTGGGCTTTCAACAAGTAGACACCACCACGGATTGAGCGAAAAAATTTATTACCATATTATTTTCTCGTATATTTTAGGAAAATATCTGGCAGTAGTATATGATATTATATTTCTTACAAGTATACATATCACCAAGTAAACGATACCTAGCCATGTCAGCCATTCAAGCAAGATTTCTAGCACTACATCCGTGGCTTTATATACCTAGGTAGTCTTGGCTATTGTATTACACACAGTGAAGCATATCCAACGCCGGCCCATCAAGTAGCCGTTGTGCCCCGACCTCAGCCCAAGCATGTCGATGGCTCACCCCCTCCACGCCGGGCACTACGAGCACGAAAGCCCATCACTCACAGCCTTTCGAATCCACCGCTCAACCACCTCCTGAATCTCGCCGCTATTCTTCTCCAGAAACATCATGTGCCCGTTCCCATGTATCCCAACCTTGGCCAGCTCCAAATGCTCAACCTTGTCACACCCCGCCTGCCGTAGAAACTCGACCGTGCAATGGTCATACACAGCATGGTACGACGCCTCCCCCGTCACGACCAGCATCGGCTTACCCACCAGGTTCTTCAGCCTCCTCGGCGGCGGATCACTTGCCTGCAGCACACACTCCGCCAAACCCGGCCCGGCAGGCGGGTGCGTGACCCTGACAAGGTCCCTGTCCGGATCCGTCACCGGAGGCTCATACGTAATGGGCGCGTCGAAAATGCCCCAAGGCTTCGACTTCCTCCCACTAAACACGGCCTCCTGGAACGGCGGGCCCTTGGGCTCCACGAGGACCATGGCCCGGACGAGATGCGGCCGGACGTCGGTAATCAGCGGCGGATAGGCGCCCGCCTGGCTGTGCCCGAGCAAAACGACAGGCTTGCCGATCCTGTCCAGGAGCGCCGCGCCCGCCTTCTGCGCCGCCAACTGCTGGTACGCCTCGTTGTTGACAAAGGGCACCGTGGAGGCGTAGAAGGCGTCAAACACCGGGTCGCCCATGACGCCCGCTCCCGGCCACTGCGTGTGCATGGCCGCTTGGGGCCACTGCCTCGAGGGCCGGGGCGCCGTGAACCGGTCCCGCAGGAGCTCGGCGGGATATGCGGACAGGGAGGGCGCCCCGTCGCCGGGATGCCATGCCGAGCGGGCGCGCAGCGGCTGGTCCACGACGTAGACTTCGTAGCCTTGGCGGAGGAAGTCGGATGCCCAGCCTCGCCCGCCGTCGGGCTTGTTGAGGAAGTTCTAGGGGGACTGGGTTAGCCGCGGATGCGTAGTGCAGAGGGAGCTGCGGCGTAGGAGGGATGGCCGTACTGTCCCGGTCATGCAGTTCCCGTGCATCAGCACTATCGGCCACTTCTGCGTGACGCCCGGCGCAGGAACCAGCTTCTCGACGTACATTTGGTTGTGGAAGAGGTGGCCGCCTTTTCCGTCCTCGGCGTACTCGCCCCCGGCGTAGAAGTACGTGCGGACATGGGGGACTTCTGCCTCGCCGGAATCATGCTGTGGGTTTGGAGGTTAGCGACTGCTTTGGTGAGGAGAACTGGTGGGTTGTTTGTGGTGTCAAGGTTGAAATCGCACCTCGTTGGGCGGAGCCATTTCTGGCTTTGACGCTAATTTGTGGAGGACCGACAACGATGAGATGGAACCGTTTTGAGTTCCCCTTTCTGTATGTGTCGTTGAAACTGTCCTACTCGCCAAGTAGTACGCATGTCTTTTCCTCCCCGGCGGTCAAACGCGGCTGGCAACGTCCGTTTGAACAAGCTGTGTCAAAGGTAGAAAGTGGATCGATCATGGCCACATGTACGAAGAGAAAGTTGGGGTAGATGATGGTGGGGAGGGGAAGAGCCACAACCAAACTTCAATGCTCCGTAGAGTGTTGTTGATCTCTAGCTTCTTGCCATATTTCTACAGTCTATTGACAGTCGATTTCGGAGATTTAGTTCGTGTTTATTGAAATGATACCATAAATCTAACTAATATATGTATGAGAAAGGTCAATTTTCAGGATGCCCGTATTTCCCTGCCCAAGATTATGCCAAAAAAACACCGGCGCACCGGCCTTAAGTCTCACTTTTATACGCCAACAGCTCTACCAGTTCGCTCACAGAACCCCCAGACTTTAAAAATTCATGCTCCAGCAATGCATCTGCCGAAGCACGCTGCTCAGCATCGACCCTTAGACATCTCGCCAAGAATGACTTGAGCAACGGGCTGTGTTTGTCCGGATTGCGCAACGGCGGTGTCCCGGACGTGGCAATGAGATACAGTGCCCGTAAAGGCTGCTCGTCCATATATGGCGGCTCCATTTCTGCCATCTCAATAGCCATGATCCCCAAGGACCATACGTCAATCTTGTAACTGTACTTCTTTTGTCGAACCACTTCGGGGGCCATCCAATATGTGGTGCCGACCATCGTTGCACGCTTAGATCTTCGTTCGTTGAGTTTGGCACAGAATCCAAAGTCGGCTTATTCTGAATTAGTAGGTGCTCTATTTAGGTATGCGATTTAGGACGCCGACATACTGATCTTGATGTTTCCTCGGCTGTCCATGAGAACATTGTCGCTCTTGATGTCTCGATGAATGACACATCTCGCGTGAAGATGTTGTAGCCCTTTACAAGTCTGAAACTGTTAGTACGCCTCGACAGAACGTCCTAGTCCAGGCCCACATACCTCTCTGCAAATAGTTGCCATATGTCTTTCGGAAATTGTTGAGTTATTGTCTATAATATCGTTCAATGCACCACCATCCATATAGTCAATCACAACCCATAGTTGTCTGTTCTCGTTGACGAGGAATGCCTCGAGGAAGTTGATAATGTTCTCATGTCGGTTCTCCTTCATGATCATAATCTCATCCACAAGAAGTTCCTTGCGAGCCTGACGTGCAAGGACCATTTCCTTAATTGCAACCCGAGTATTCAAGCCTCGATCGAGAATAATGTCGCGAGCAGTCCCAACAGCCGTGGCCTTGATCTTGGCAACATATACGGAGCCGGAAGCACCCTGCCCAATCTTCTTCTGTCTAGCATACGAGTCATCTGGATTTCCTGAAGACACAACTGTCTGTAACTTGGAAATGAGCTCAGCCTCTGACGTAGTTTGATGTCGAATCGTCTGTCTTCGCATTGACGGAACAGGAATAGGCGTTAACCCGGGGTCTTGGGCTGGCTGCAAATCATGTTTAGGACAGACCTCTGGCGGGACGGGCGCTGGGTTTGCTGTAGCTGTATCCGCAGCTGGCTGCTGGGGGATAGGCCGAACCGGCTGAGCAGGTACCCGTCGCAACTTCGGAGCCAATGGTGCTGGGCGTAACGGCTGGGTGTCCTGTGTAGCCTTTGGTGTAGCTTTCCCGGGGGCTCCAGGGGGAGATACGGCTATATTCTTGAAAGGTATGTTGGGCCGTCTCTCCTGGCTTCGTTCTCTCCTCTGTTCGTGCTGTTGGAATGTGAGTTTCACGTGGCCGCCATATGCGGTATATGCATTCTCCAGAGGACGAGGGGATTCATTGGTTTGAGTTGGAATAGTTGGATCCTTGCCAGAAGCCTCGTTCAGCTCCTCGAGCAATCGGGTTGCTCGGGTTGGTGACAGCGCCAAATACTGCTCGGGATTGTTAGACTTTTTTGTCAGATCGGAATAAAAATCGACAGCTTCGATAACGGCTTGTGGATTTCGTGCGTAATCTTCTTTCGTTATCGTCGACGCACTTAACAACTGAGCCCATTCGTGGGGCAGGCCGACGAATTCTTTGCTAGTTGCATTGAACCCAACGTGTACTGCATGCGAAAAGTTGGTGGGATTGCTCACCCCCCCTAATCCCGGACATGCCGTATATATGAAGTCAATCCAACCGTATAATTCATCCTCCGTTTTGGTCTTGACGTGCAAGATGCGCATGCCACCCTCCTTGTCGCCAGGGCTAGATGAAGTTCCATCGGCTTTCCTCTTAATCTCCAGAATCGGGGTACCAGTTTCGACGCGACCAATGCCAACAACATCTGTCAAAAAGAGCGTGTACACCGACTTGCCTCCTTCCGTCTTGCAAAAGTCGAGCCACTCTCTGCTGAGGATCAAGTATCTGTCCTTCCAGGCTGTGATAAAGCTGCCTTCCCTTACTGTGACCCATCCTTGATGCCGTATTGGACATGGCACCAACCCCGCCGTGATGTTCTGTTTCCGCCGTGCGACGGGCAGTGAGACAGTGGAACCTGTGTAGGTGGTTACAGTCGTACCAGGAACCGGCGAGATGGCAGTATTTGCCAAGGTGGCCCCATGTGCGCGTTGCTGCCGCGACATATCGGTCGACAGTGGACACCCTTGGGTGCCAGAGAAATGAAGATTGCTGAATGATTGAGCACAATCTGGTGTTCGAGAGGCGATTTCTGTGTTTTTGGCGCTGATTCTCCTTTGGTCTTGAGAGCGACGGCGCTTCCCTCCTAAGTTGAGAGACGGTACTCCGTATGGGAGTGAAGGAAAAGACGACGAGTCTCCGCTATGAAGTAAATGGAGCTAACCGCCTTGCGCTCTTGATGCCGAACATCTGTTCACGAATACCAAGGCAGACTTGACAGAAGGAAGAGCGTCAAAAAAAAAATGAGTTATGTGAACCAACAGGCAGGCCGCGCGAACCACCTGGTCCGGTTGAGGAGCCTCTGGACGGCCAACGATCAAAGTCAGATATGGTGATCCAGAGCAACGAATCCCTGCGGCAGGACTCCGTGGGCGCTCAGACTGTAGGGTTTTTCGCTTCTTTGCTTCGTGGACGCGATCTATCGTTGCCCGTGATGATGAGGCTTGAATTCGAAAGTGTGGAGGTGGGGAAGACAGGAAGTCCCCAACCAACAGCACTGTTCTCGATTGTCCTGAATGTGATCCTCCTGTCAGCAGGGGTGGATTTTTCAGCCTCCGGCCGCGAGGGCGACATGCTGGCGACATGAGGCTCATTGTCGCACTGGATGGTGATAATTGACGGCGGGCAGTGAATTTTGTCGCGAGACCAAGGTGAATCGTGTTTCGCCATTCTAACCTGGATTTGCGATGTCAAATCTTTGGCTTGATTGGCCTAACCGGCTTGCGGCTGGCTGCATGACGATCAGTCCGTGGACAGAAGAGGATGAAAGTTAGCGCCAAACGGCCAACAGAAGCAACATCAGCGATTGATGGGTTTATGAGGGACAATGTTGTAGATTTTGTGTCGTCTGGTGGGAGTTTAATTTCGCAAGCAAAAGAGATGGGGACTGCTCACCCTACAGTCTGTGGCAGAATACATTTACCCACAAAGAAGTATATACTACTATACACTAATGTACTATACTATCAAGCGCGATGGGAAGGTACTTGGCCTGGTTAAATTTCATTGCCTCCCACGCCTTTTGAATCGCTCCTTCCGCGAGCTGGGTGTGTTGCTCCTTAAGGCAACTCTCCCCGGCGAGGGCAAGAGGGAGCAAGTGTCAGATGCCGCTACCCCGCCCCCACTTCGGCGCAGTCTCCGGCTATTGAACGCAGTACTAGCACAGTCAAGACGACGTCGGCGAATGATTGACGTGTAGCAAACCGGATACTGAATCACTGCGGCATTCCAGCCCGCGAAGTCGGACCATACCAGACCCTTGACCGGACTCTTGGCGGGGATTTAATTGCCACGATCTGTGCTCTGGATGCTGTGATTCTGGAACTCTGACCACCTGGATTTTGGTTTCCACCGCGATTTTGGATCTCTTGCTTGCCCGCCGCCTGCTTGCTGCACGCAATATACTCACCCGAAAGCATTGGAAGCCAAGTTGGATTTGGTTATTTTGGACAAACATCACAATGGCTTCACAGAGCGTCAACGCATCCGTTCTACACGGAGCCAAGGACCTGCGCATTGTAAAAAACCCGCCCAGTCATTTATCTCCAGCATTGCGCATACTAATTGACATGCTCAGGAAACCCGTGATGTGCCAGGTCCTGCAGCCGACGAAGTACAGATTGCCATCCAGTCCACCGGCCTCTGCGGCTCAGACCTGCACTACTTCAACCATTACCGAAATGGAGACATTATTGTTCGCGAGCCCTTGACGCTCGGCCACGAGTCGAGCGGCACCGTGGTGGCAGTTGGCTCCGACGTCAAGAGCCTGGCGCCCGGAGACCGAGTCGCTCTCGAAGTCGGCCTGCCCTGCGAGACCTGCGAATACTGCAAACAAGGCCGATACAACATCTGCCGCGGAATGAAGTTTAGAAGCTCGGCCAAAGCCAACCCTCACGCGCAGGGCACGCTGCAAGAAAAGATCAACCACCCTGCTCGTTGGTGTCACAAGTGAGAGCCCCCGCATCATCCTCCAAAATCTCCCCGCGCTGATTCACACAGACTCCCGTCTCAGCTCTCTCTAGATTTAGGCGCAATCATTGAGCCACTCTCGGTTGCTATGCACGCGCGGAACCGTGCCAACCTGCCCGCCGGCTCAACAGTACTCGTCTTTGGCGCCGGCGCGGTCGGTCTCCTCGCTGCGGCAGTCAGCAAGGCCGACGACGCCGCTGCCGTAATCATCGCAGATATCCAAAAGGACCGCGTGGACTTTGCCGTCGCAAATGGCTATGCGGACGCGGGATTCGTTGTGCCAATGGCCCGTCCGCAGTCGATTGAAGAGAAATTGGCGTATGCGCAAGATGTCGCTAGCCAGATCAAAGAGACCCAAGTCAAGGGCAAGGCTGTTGGCGAAGTCTCTGCCGTCTATGAGTGTACCGGGGTTGAGACCTGCACGCAGACGTCCATCTACGTATGTCGAGCGATCTTTGCTCTTTGCGTCAATGAAGCTAACCGCACGGCATAGGCAACCAAACCCGGCGGCAAGGTCATGATTATTGGCATGGGAAACCCGATTCTCACGCTGCCCATGTCGGCAGCCGCACTGCGCGAAGTCGATCTTGTGGGCGTTTTTCGATACGCCAATGTCTACGAGAGAGCGATCGAGCTCCTTTCAAATCGTCCTCGTAATATGCCGGACTTGTCTTCGCTTGTTACCCACCGATTCAAGGGTATGGACCACATTGGCGATGCATTCGCGATGGCGGGTAGAGTCAAGGACGATGATGGGCGTCTGGTTCTCAAGGTTGTAGTGGACATGAAGCAGGAGTAGGGGGAGTCATTGCAGTCGTGTAGTTTAGTATCACTATAAAAATAGGCAAACATACAAAGTAGGAGTTTAGCAGAAGTGTTGCAGTCTATAGTCATTATTCACTCTTCTCCATGATCGTGGCTATCTATGTAATTTACTGTTTATCCGGGAAGCCAAAGTTGATCCCGAATGGCGGATACACATAACGCTTCAATTCACCCTTGTTGGTCAGGTCGTCGGAGTAGTCTGTCAAAACCTTCATGTCGTCGGCGTCCAGCTTGACAATCTCCAGATTGGCCTTGATCCGAGCAGGCGTGACAGACTTGGGCAGGACAGTGCTGCCGCGGGCAACTACACTCTTTGGTTAAGCCAAGGGATACAACTTGTCATCCCAACAATGATTGCTGATTACGTACCGTGGTAGCTGAGTAGAATAGTGGAAGGACTGACACCCTTCTTCTCAGCAAGCTTGACAACCGGCGCGGCGCTCATCATCGGCCCACCAGTGCTTCCGAGCGGGCTGTAAGCCATGACGTGAATGCCCTTTTCGTTACACAGGTCGACTATCTCCTGCTGCGGCAGGCTGGGGTGGTTTTCGATCTGGTTCACGGCGGGGACGACCTTGGCATGGGGCAGAAGCTCCTCGAGGTACTTTTTGCTGTACTAGACTGGCGTCAGCGACGGAACGACACGCGGTAGTTTTTGGACGCACGTTGCAGACGCCAATGGCCTTGGCTTTGCCGCTCGCAAACACCTGCTCCATCTGCTTCCAGGCCTCGACGTGGTTCCAGTCGCGGATAATGTCGCGCGAGCCGTCGGGCAGGGTGGGAAACTTGTCGTCGTTGCCTGGATCTGATTTAGCATGATGCAACCCGACAGTCCAGCTTCGAGGTTTGTTTGCCCACCTTTGGGGTTGAGCAAAACAGGCCAGTGCTACCAGGCGATTAGCAAACCGCTCCGCAGGCAATTCTCATTTCCATCGCACAAGCGCACTCACAATCAGGAGCAGGTCGACGTATTCCAGCCCCAGGCTCTGCAAGCTCTTCTCCAAGCCCTCGGCCACACGCGTGTTGTACGTCGCCCACACCTTGGTCACCACAAACACGCCCTCGCGCTTCACGCCCGCGGCAAAGGCCTCCTTGAGCCCCTGCCCGACTTCGCCTTCATTGCCGTAGCAGTACGCGCCGTCGACGAGCTTGTACCCGTTCTGGAGGGCGTACGAGACGGCGGCCTGGACCTCTCCAGGCTTGGATTGCCAGGTTCCTTAACAAAAAAAAAACAGCCTTGTTAGCGTGGCTCACGGGTTGGCATCGCGGATAGAGTATACGCACCCAGGCCCACGGCGGGAATCTCGGCACCGGTGTTGAGCTTGAACTTGAGGTCGGACATTTTGCAGATGCTCAGAAACGGGGGGAGTAGATTTGGGAGGCAGGGAGAGCTGCGCAGAGTGGGATCAGGGCCATTATATTCGCGGCACTCTTTTTTGGCCTTGACATCATCTCTGGCGCGGACGTTGCATTTGCTGTCCCCGGGATATCAGTAACCGATGGCAACTACTGCAATTGGTTGCCGTCGGCGGGAGAAGCTCAAGTCGGGGATGGCGCGTGGAGAGCGTGGAGAAATATCGACTGGAGTTGTAGCCACGGAGAAAAAAGACCGTCAGGGTTTTTTGTGGGCCTGCGGGGTCATTCTGCTGCTCAAGCGGGATTTCTTTTTCTGGTTCCTGGCGTTCTGGTTGCGTTGGAGACGAGCATCGGGGTCGGTTCGGGCGAGTCTCCGGGTTTGTGGGTGTTGGAAATGTCGGTCCCAATTCTCGATTCCGAAAGGGATAAGATGGTGTCGAGGAATCATCTGCTCGCCTCCAGCGTAATAGAGCAGGGAGACTGAGTCGGTTGCCACGGCTGTTCTCCGAGGCCGGAGACTGAACCTATCAATAATGTATTTCCCCCTCCAGGGGTGTTGGGCGCTGTCTCGCGATGTTGCTCGTGAGTCGCGATGCCCCTGGTGGTTAGAGTTTTGGAAGGTGCCAACGGGTACAGTACTCAACACCAAAACGGCAGGATCGCGATAATCCACAAAGATATTACCGGCATTGAAGTTCGGGCCAATAGCAGTCATGCAAGGCCCATCTAGCGTGGCGTCTTATGAAGACGGTACGCCGCAGTCGAAATTGAAGCACCACGCCCATCACCGCCGACGACAAACTACTATTCCAGTCATTTATTCTGGATTGCGCGCTGTCTGGGACGCCGTAAACAATGGCCATTGTGCATGACGGCGCACCCGAAGCGTCAAAAATGTCAATCAAAGGAAAGAAAGCAGATGGGTCCGAGGACAGCACTAGAAGCTAAAGGAAAGGGGACATCAATCTCGAGTCTGGGATTCTGGAAGAGACAAAGCAGGGGCAGCAATACTCCGTAGGTGGGTGCTGGATGGCCACATGCACATGCAGCTCCTTTTGTTACACAAAAATCGCACCGCGAGGTGCTTACTAACCACATTTCGGTTTGGTCGCGGCATGTTTACCAGGCATGACCCATGACCCCATCAAGTTGCGTCCCTTTGTGCAGAGCTACAAATACGGGAGGCCATGAAACTCTCTTTCCAAAAATAATGTAGACAAAAAACTGCAAGCCGTTTCTATTTCCGGCTTGATTGGGTTTCCCATCATCTCGTGCTGTTGCCTCCTTGCCGTGCGACTCAAGTCCAGATCATAAACGGCGTCGCTTCTCCCGTTTTCCTCCCAGGTCCAACAACATCACGACCTCAAGTGCTGGCTAAACCATGCATCCAGACTGGCCAGAATCCGACGCCGATTTGGTGCCACTTCCACAATGCCTTGGCCCCAAGCTCAAGCCCTTTGACTTTCTCGGCCCTCAAAAGATTAACTTTCTTGAATACCTGGGGCAGGGCCTGCATTCATTTGTGTTCAAGGTCGAAATTCTTGGGCACATCTACGCCTTGAAACTCGTAAGCAGTTGCCCCCCTTTTGAAGCACATGATGGAGACTTAACCATATATTTGCAGTTTAGGTTTGACTACGTCGATGAATGGATAGGCACAGCAGAAACCTTCGATAAGAACGATACTATTGCTTTGAACGTCATGTACAATTATTCAGAGGCATTCAACTGTGAATGCCGCAGCTTTGGCCGTCTTCAAGAAGCGGGCTACGAGGAGCTGGCAGTCAAATGCTTTGGCTACCTACTCCTCGACGAAGAACACGAACGAATCATGATGGACAAGTTCAGTCATGTTGACCTCGAGTTTAATGGAAATGTCTATGCTTCAGGGTGTGATGACGTACGCGCGAGCTTTACAGGCAAAAGTGGTAGGCCTCCCCCCATCCGGGGCATCGTCAAAGAATTCGGTTTGGAGGCAAAGAATCTAAAAACAAAGGACATGCGCAAAGTCCTTCAAGACATCAAGCGGTTTCACCAGCTCGGCATCATCGGCCTCGATGTGGCTGATCGACAGCTTATCAACGGCAAGCTCTGCGACTTTAGCACGGCCATTACTGTCCCTCACTTCATCACGACTCCCGAGCTAAGCCCATATCTTCCGCCTGTTGCCCCGCCCGCCATGGCATATGAAACCTTTATAATAACCATGAATGATTATTGGGAATTTGATGACATGGTGCAACTATGGAATGAGGAGCATGAGGACCAGAAGACTGAAATCGCAGTTCGTGCGTTCCCTAGCGGACGTGGCTGCCGAATCGACTACAACCTACGAAGCACGCCATCCAGGGACCGTGTTTATACTTTCGTTGACCCAAGGCGGTACAATTGGAAGGCGTTGGGTGCTAGCCCAGAGCCGGCCACGAGTAGAACACGGCACGGTCCAAGGACAAGACAGAGGACCAAGTCCTGCAGTGCAACAAATTCGAGAGGAGCCACGTCAAAACCGCGCATTCGGCTTGATAACTGGCCACCTCGATGGTACTTGGATTGTAAAAAAGAGACGGCGGCCCGTTTGAAAAAGCAAACATCCTTTGCGTACAAACTCAGATGGCATGCCAACAATGGCCTGATATATCCAATGCCCGTCGTGGTAGGGGGCAGGTGAACAATTGCGGCTCTTCATACTGTCTGATAGCAGCACGATTCTACCAGAACATGTTGCGCTACATGACAAGCAAGTCATGTCCGATTAGCAAATCGTTGACCATGCAATCATGTATTTTGTAATAATTCCTAATAAGAGCTGTATTTTAGACGGAGTTATATTGGAGATGAAGATTAATATAAATTTACTCAAGATTGCTCTATTTTATTACTTGAGAGAGTATTACATGTCGCATATGCTACCACGCCGGCCCAGCCACTCAAACGCCGACTCGTAGAGCACTGGCCACATTTTGATTCCTTGAACAAAGCGCACGGTTAGGTCACTCACTCAGGTGGCCCAAGAATGAACAGAGCCGCGTTGGGCGCAAAAATCGTTGTAACCCAACGTTGCACAGTGACACATGTGATTTGTGCTACTCCAAAGCGGGGAAGAGCAATTACTTGCTCCTGTTATAAGTACATTTGCCTCCGGTGCAACAAGCGTCAAGTACAATCTTCTGTCGACTCTCATGAGACCCCTCAACAGGGCGAGAGACAAAGTTTTCACCAGATAAGCTACCCGGCTACCCCGTCCTATTTGAATATCATGGTATACTAGTGTATACTTGTCGACAGACGAATATACTCTGCCACAGATTGATCATTATACGTCGTACATTTCAAGTCTCAACATGGCGAGCCAGCGCACTGCCCCCCTTACCTTACGACATGTTCTCTGTCAGCAGAAGCCGACCATACTCTGCAAATCGAAGCTCAATAGAAACAGTCGTAGCCTAGCTTGGCCAGAGGTAGCCGCCTTCACCATCTGGCGCGACTTCAATCTGGAAAACCTCAATGACAGCTACGGTCATATCCTCGACGCTGATGATCTACTATATCCGTTGGAGTTGCCTCAGGTCGAAGTACTACAGGGAGTTGAGACCGAGGTAGACAGGGATATCGGACACTTGATCGCCTGGAACGATGCCTTGATGCAGCAGACACTCCTAGTCGCCAAGACAAGGCTTGGAATCTGCCAAGAGAGCAACCTCACATACCTTTACTCGACTCCTGACAAGTCGGTTATTGCGAAGTTACCCAATGCCTCTAGTGGCTCTCAAGTGGACCACGTTATCGGGCTCGATAATCGCTTGGAACCCGTTCTCGTCGTCGGCCTTGGGAGATTATCCTCGAAGTGGGCATGTATGAAACTCCTGGCTAAGCTCCCACAGCCATCCGGGGAAATGGCCTTGCCACTACGACAGTTGGGGAATTTATGCCGAAAAGCCGGGACCCGTTATGGGTATATTCAGACTGAGGAAGACCTAGTCGTGTGCTGTTTCTCCGACACTGACAACGGTGAAGACTTGAAGGCAGCAGTCATGCCGGTCCCATGCACCAAACATGGCGTCAATATGCTCACGTCGGAACTTGCTCTGTGGTGGCTCTGCATGATAGCGATGTCTCCCAATCACAGCCGCCTGATCCAAAAGGAGCAAGACATGGTCAAGATCAACGAATGGGAGCGCCTTTACCATGACGCGGACACCACCGTGATGCGGCATCGATACTCTAACTTTGAGAAGTCAATGAGCCCAGCGACTCCTTCCATGGCCTTTATCAACTTGGCCCCTGCAAGCTCAGGAATCAACCAGAATTACTTGGCAAACCCTGTCCAGCCGGAGGGTACGAATAATCCGAAGAGTCTGGCAGAGCTGGAGGACTGGGGTTGCTCGAGCAACTCTGCTGACGAGAGCGCTTGGAATAACCCGGGTGTCTGGACCATCCCGACCAACCCGAACACTTGGGTTGATCCGAAAATGTTGAGTATGAATCAGGTTGCCGATTCTGGCTTCAATCAGAGCACCTACCAGCCCTGACTGGATAGTCGGCAATGGCGCGCTAAACTGTGAGATGCTGCAGGGTTCAGATTGGAATATTTGTTTTTGCTTAGTAGGTAGCCAGTAGCTGGTAGTATGCTATCGCGAGAACTAGTTATAGTTGATTGAGATAGTAAACTAGTATTTTCTTTAAATAAATTAAATTATACAATTCAGGTGTTTTTTTCTAAAAACTTAAAACAAGATAATATATTATTAATTTTAGAATCGAAATACGCTTTTATAATTAATAGTATTATTAGTTATATTTTCATTATTTAAGGTGATTTAAAAATATAAGCTTATCTTATAATAATAATAATAATAAACTAACCCTTAATACTTATAACAGCTTTCACAAATCACAACTCGATAAAGTCCCTCGCATATGTTCGCGCACCTACACCAACAAGCACAAGTATCTCGCCATCACGGTTCGCTCAAGGAAACCCCGTCAACATTTCATCCTGGTACAAATGCACCGCTGGTTATTGCTAATAGGATACATGTCTCCCTTTTTGCAAAAACGAAAGCTCTTCTGCTCTACTTGCAGCTAGCATTGCTAGCACCGTCGCGCAGACCCATTTCCAGTCCACGGCATGCTCACGCCTCCCCTGACTCTTCCGAAAGCCTCCCATCACTCACATCCACATGTTCCTGGGACAAGTTACTGATGGCTATGCGCACAGGCTTGTAAAAAAGCCGCCGACGGGTGCCTATTTAACCAACACGGTGTTGGGGTGATGGCAAGACGGTCGCCACGTGTGAGCCACGGGGAGGCCAAGTGTGACGCCCCCAACCATCTGAGTCACTTCAAGATCCAAGTCTAGAAAAAGGGAATTGCAACGGGCTGACCAGATGAAGTGCTTGTGCAGTGCAAAACGGGCGGAGCCTGCAACATGAGCGGCCAGATGGGAAGAGTCGTGTGCAGTCAACGGGGAGCTGCTGGCTTTTCTGAAAACCCCGACGAGGCAGCATGAAGACAAGAGTGCGCTGTGGAGGGAGATGTCTTGATATGCAGTTACATACAGAGGCGGTAGGTATTTGCGCACCTGGTGGCGCAAGGTGACGTTGGGTTGCGTAAATACGCATTGCCTGCGACTACAGGTACGGACAGCTAGCTCAAGCCGAGACGAACGCAACGGAATAACATCGTCGGTATTAGCTGAATCTAGTCCTTGTTTTGGTTCCATAGCATTGACTTTGTGTTGCACTCACATGTACAAGAGATGGCCGATTTGGCACTGCGGAATAGACCGCCCGCCCGGGCGACTCCTCCTCGGCCTCGGCATCCTTGGGCCGCTCTAGCCTCCCGAGCATGTGCATTCAAATACTACAAAAAACGATTCTTGCCCGTCACCAACACTCTCCCCCGCTCGCATCGCCACGTGCAGCCCCGATAACACGAAGTGCAGATGAGAAGGCATCGCCGCATGGTGCGACAGGCGAGCGGTGGGCAGAGGTTCCGGTAAGGTTCCGGCAAGGTTCCGGGCTGAATTCCGTGCATGAACGTCATGCGGCGCCTTGCGCCCGACCCCGCATGCCCGACTAGGTCTTCCGGAGGAGAGATGCAGCCACGCCGTTACATCCCGCTTTCTGCATTATTGCCAAGCCAGGCCTGCGTGTGGCCTTGTCGGCTTATCCCACTGTGCCTGTATGTCTGTGCCAGGCCCGTCGTGTCACCTTGAGCGTCTAGGTCAATCTGGTCCCTCCGGGTCGTGGGTCGTGGTTATAATACTCCCCCGCAACCCACCAGACTCTTGTTCGAACCAAGTCGACGCACACACACAAACGTACTTACGCATCGTTGACGCCTAACCCACAGAATGTCTCACCTCCAGTACTACGCCTACGAGAAGTTTGGAGTCCGCCAGCGGGAGGTGGTGGGCTACAGCCAGGCTGTGCGCGTCGGGGATCGGATCGAGGTCGCGGGACAAGGTATGTGCCGACTCTTTTTTATTTTTTTATTTTTTTATTTATTTTTTTTTATCATGGCAATTGCAAACCCATCTTTCTAATGCGGTTTCCTGCCCAGGTGGCTGGGACCCCGACACCGGGGTTTTCGAAAAGGAAATCAACGCCCAGATTGATCTGGCCTTTAGCAACGTCGACCGAGCCTTGAAGGACGCCGGGGGCAAGGGCTGGGAGCAAGTGTTTCGAATTAACTCCTACCACCTCCCTCTCAACCGGGAGGCCGAAGAGGCCATGGTGCGCAACCTGAAGAAGTGGATGCCCAATCACCAGCCCTTGTGGACGTGTATTGGCGTGGCCCGGCTGGCCGAGGACGACATGAGGGTGGAAATTGAGGTCTCGGCTCACGATCCCGAGGGAGCTGCCACGGCCAAGGCTAGCAAGTGAGCTGTTAGCGTTAGACAACAACGATTTTCTGTCATCAGCGGCCATTTCCCGTATACATGTGCTAGTCGAGTGCGCAGCCTGGCTGCGGTTTGGTATTAATGCATCCTATCTAACCCACTACTCTTGACGCCTTGGAAACAAGAAAACAGTAAAAAACTCCTCAGACATGTAGGCACACAAAAGAGACTGGGCTGGCGTCTTTCGTCCACAGTGGTATCCATACAAAGTATTGCGCGGCAACACATCATCCGTCTCCCATTTCTCTGAAGCACTGGGCTCGCCTAGCCGGAAACCAACACCCAGAGACTGCATTCATGTTAATACAAACTGTGTCAATCAAACGTCAATGTGAGCAGGCCACTTACAGGAAGAAAATCATCAACACGCCAAACATCTTGGCTATTAACCACCGGTTGCTCGATACTCGAGACCAGTACTTCAAAAGCTCTCTCTGAGCGCCCTCGACATTGTCCACGACGTCGTCTGTGTTGGCGTCGATTCGCTCAATCATCTCGCTCTGTTCTGAGACCATGGTTGCCAACTGTCCAAAGATACTGCCCAGTTCGTTAATCGTTGACTCAATGGCCTCGATGGCCTCTCCTCTCTGTTGAATGTAAACGTTTGTAGGCTGGGCTTCTTCCATCATCAACAGTTGCTGGTCGCCGATCGGGTTGAGCGAGAGCGTGTCGGATGCGGGGGCCGGTGAGGATCGACTGGGCGTGCCGTATAGGGGTGAGGCCGACTTCTGAATGGATGGCTGTGCATGCTGCGACACGGATGAGATGAAGTTTTCGGTTCGCGACCTTGACGCTTGAATGTTCTTGGTCCGCTCCTCCAACACGTCCTTGAAATTGGCCGAGACGTCGGTGAGCTTGCCTTGCAACAAGTACACGACGTTCTTGTTGTGCTCGCCTTCTTGGTCGGCTTTGGGATGTTGCTGCTTTGAAAGACTTTGCAGGCCTCCGATCTGCTGATTGAGGGCAGAAAGATCTTGCTTGATGACAAAAGTAAGTTCGTTGATTTCCACGGGTCGGTCGTCGAACATGGTCCGTCGCTTGGCCACTAAGTAGAATGTCAGCAGTGTCACAGCTCGTTGGACGCCGATTCAGGTGAGCCCACGTTGTGCTAGCTTCTCGAGCTTCCCCATAGTCGCAGAGATGCCTCGGCCAATTTCGGCAGCCTTCCTCGCAAAATCTGATCTCTTCGGTGGCGCGGATCCATCTGCGGCGGCTTTCTGAGCATCAGTCAGAAGCGACCGCCGCTGCGATCCGACCTTGTTCGCATTCTGGCGTTTCTGGGCTTGTGCCAGAACCGACTTGAACTCGGAGGTTCGATCCTGAATGGACGCGACAGCCATCTTGGCCACGTTCTATGGTGGGCAAAAATCGCGGGAGGACTGCGACCAGCGCGGCTTCGCGACCGAGATGATGCCCGATACCGAGGGGAATGAAGAACAGCAGTCGAGGAACTGTAAGTACGTTGGTAACTAGCTGGTGCGGATTCTTCAAGGTCGATCGGAAACGTCTTTTGTTCGTTTCCGTCGCGATCAGATTCCTTAGGAGTGGGTTCGAGCGGCGTGGTAGAAGGTAAGGAACCGGGGTTAAAACAAATCGAGAGAATTAAAACAATAGACTAGGTGCGCAGGAGACAACATGCAATTCTACCAAGCTGCGGGTTGTCCAGACAATCTAATGAAGAGGAACGGTGTCGATGCGCATCGGAGTTTGGGGTTCGGCAACAGGCGAAGTGGCATCTCCTGTTGGGTTGAACGAATTACGACACACGTGGTTGAATTTGGCTTGGCCGTCCAGGCCCGGTCTGGTTGGTTGGCTTAAGCAGCAGATGGCGCCACACAGACTGTGGTACTCCAGCTTCGCCACGCTCGAACTTCGCCACATGGAGGTGCAACCAGAAATAGATGGTCAAGGTACTTAAGTAGGCAAACATCGCTGCTGTTAGGACTCGGTGAATAAACGCTGAAAAAAAGGGGGAATCGCCAAACGTCGCTTTGTATCCAAAATTAATGGATTACAGGATCAAGTCCCTTGTCCGCCATCACATGTACATTGTACAGCTTGTGGCGGAATGAATGTATTTACCCACCAAGAAGTATGCTAATACTATAATATTATAATACAAAGCGTAATAGCCAGGTACCTGACCAGAGATCAAATAATTTGTGCCTCCCACACGTTGCTACGCCAATCCTTACCATGTTGCATTCCAGACCAAACAATCAGTTCAATGTTCGTGCCGTCTTACGAGAATCAATGGGCCTCGGCCGGACGCTGGTTTGCTGAATGGCTGAACCCAACTGCCCCGGCTGCTTCAGGTGCCAGAGTCCGTCGACGGGCCCCACCCAGAAATGAGCCAAAAATACTGCGACATCAGCTGGCGAGGCGCCCTTGCCATCATGTGTGGGCCAATATGCTTCAGCCATTGAACGTAATATCCCCACATCTAATGTCCTTCGTTCCGCAAAATGTACTCTTTGCTGGAGATTCCGGCCCGGAATACTTTCTTCATTGAACCCACTGTTAGTAATGGCTTTTGCGCCCCTAGTCTGCCTCCCACGAGCTCCCATCTCAACGTAATCTCCAGAAACTGGCCACGCCTACTACATGCTCTTTTATCACCAACCGTAGCTTGCTTTTTGTCGGGGTTCGGATCGTTTATTCTCTTTTCGCATTGCTTTCTTGTATCAGCACTATTTCTCCGACAGCCGTCATTCCCTGTACACCGCCGGAAAGCGCACTCATCGCTCGCTGGTCAGGCTACAGAGTTGAGCTAGGATTTACGACGTCACGACCGCGATTTGGCCTCACTGCAATTGGATATTTTAGAATGCGTGGTCGAGAAGCTTGACTATCCATAGTTCGCACCCGGTGAATTATAGTGTGCGGGTCGTTCAACTAGGCGGCTCGGGCGCGGCCAGGCTTCAATGTACGTGGTGCCCTCGCGCCCTCTTCGTTTCCGTCTCGTCGCTTTGAATCATGACTGACATTTGCCGCCTCATCATTTAGGTCCCCTCAAACGCCAACTGGTAGCAGTGCCTACCAGGTCAATGTGAACCGAACCAAGACGAAAAAATGGGTCGAGGCCAAGGTACAAAGCTACGATGGCGACGATTGGGGGGCTGACGAATATGACGATGAAGAATCTGAGGAAGATGTCCCGCAGCCCTGGCCCAAAACATCCGCACGCGCTGCTGGGACGAGGGAAGCAACACTTCCATCGCTGCAGACGCAGCAATCTTCTGAAAATTGGACGCCCACATCACAACCGAAATCGACAACTTCGACCCCACCTGTCGTATCCGGGCCCTCAGACTCTGGCTTTCCTCACACCGAGGCCGAAGTAATGGTGCCCCCACGTGTTTTCAATACTGTACATGATGTTGGAAACCGTTTCAACCACTCGGAGAAGGCAAATGATGATCAGGCGCCTGACTTGGTAGGTCCCGAGCAGGTCAATCCGCCGTCTTTTGTTCCATCTTCAGACATCTACGGTCGCCTTGGGAAAGCAGGTGAAAAGGAGCGAAGGTCACCCAGCTCGGCTGATGCTCGACCTGACTCCATTGGCAGAGACGAGACTTTTCATCTTGGAAACAGGACTGAGATGTCTGGTCGGAACGCTGATTATGACGATCGCCAGACTTCTCTCAGCCCAAAGTTGCCTGATTTGGCCAGAATGTCGGCCTTTGGCACGGATTTCTTCTCCACCGGCAGTGTTGATTCATCCAAAGATGAGCCAGCTTCTAGACATGACACTGAGTCTGGTTCTCTCTCAAATCCCTCAACTACCAAGGCAGAAGTAGTCCCGCAGGCGTCTCAACCAGCGGTGGAAGTTCCGGCCAAGGAGAAGACGGCTGTTGTTGAAACCCCTACGCAAGAATATGAGGACAAGAAGACGGCCAACGGCGAACTATATCAAGTTGAATCGCTCCCAACCATTGCCTCACCTGTATACGCAAATACAGATGATTCAGAAGCGGCTGAAATCAAAACGCCTGCGTCGCCTACAGCAAATGCTACTCCCCGTAAGCTTTCCAAGGACACCATCCCTGTATTGCATCCGAGCTCGGATATGGATATAATTGCTCCACTGCGGACTCCAAGTCCACGCGGTCCAGCGCTGCCAGCCCCAGAAACCCCGGAGACTCCCCCGGATGCTGCCGGCGCTCCTTTAGCAGCAGCCATCAAGCCAACAGACCATGGCTCCGAGGTAAACTTCGAACCCAACCGCATCCAGCGCGAGACTACTTTCAGCACGGTGGCCTCCTCCCCTGTCAAGGACAACGATGTGCTGAGTGATGAGATTTTAAAGTCTTTGAACCCCGTCGGCGGCTCTACCCAGGAATTCAACCGAGCTCCTAGCCATAGCTCTCAATCGTCGAGCATTCCAGCCGGTAGGGACAGCAGCTACACCCTTCGGGACTACCGCAGCTATTGGGCGGCCACCGAAGATAAGGCCAAATCTCTTGAGTCTTCTGCGTCTTTCCCCGCCATCCCCGAACTTCCTGATGCCCTGAATGAGCCTGCTAGTCGATCTACCGCCAGTTCTGCGGACAAAGCAAGCGAGTCAGTAGTGTCACCTCAGTCTCCGGAACTCCGCCGTCGATTCTCTTGGGAAGCAGAGAACACAAGCCTAGCACCCACGCAACAAAGCCCCACCGATTCGCAATTGTCCGCGACTCAAACACGCGGGATAGTCGTTGAGCAGTCGGCAGGTGATGTGAAACCTGAGGTAGACAACAAGCAATTAAAGCACAGACCGTCCGATGCCGCTCACGTTTCACCTCAAGTATCTAGCGGCAGTAGCGGCCATTCACCTCGTGGCCAACAGGCCGCTGTTGATGAATCTTGTCCTCTTTCTCCAGTCAGCGATAACGCCGCCGCCGGAGCTTATGCTAATAACGGCCTTTCGCAGGCATTTGAGAAACCTGCCTCAAGTCTTGTGTCGGCTGTAACGACAGCTGATGACCAGCCTGTTCTTGCACTCCAGACATCTCCTTCAGCCACACCGCCTCCAGTTTCTCCGGTCTCACAACAGGCACAGCCACAAACCATGAGTTTCCGAGAAATCATGAGCCTGAACAGCTCCATCGAACGCATTGCCAAGTACAACGAAACACGGGACATATTTTCATCGACAGATTCTGGTCTCGCAACTTGGCTCATTTACCTCAAAGCTCAGCATCCGGACATCTCAACCTCTGGCCCCTTGTTTGGTGCCCAGGGCCCTCGGCAAGCGCCTCAAGGAGCAAGTGCGGCGAATCCCGTGACAGGAACACAACCCAACCCGGCCCAACAACCATATTACCAGCAATATCTCAATGCCAGCTCACCGACCGCCTCTGGCTCTCCCCCTAATAGGTCTCGTCTAGGCGGGCTGCCAATACCGTCGCAAGTATCTGGCAGCACGTTTGGGCACTCTGGCAACCAGATCGGAACCAAAAGCAAAGAATTCATGCATTCGGCGGGAAAGATGGGCAAAGGGCTGCTTAGCAAGGGGCGGAGCAAATTGCGTGGGACTGGGGACAAGGTATTTCACTAATTGCATTTTCCCCTTCTTTTCTCGACCAACGGTGTTTACACGGGCGGCACTTTCATTCGTTACATTGCATTTGATTCTCAATTCTATTATTATGTGGACGGGGCAGTAGATTGGGTTCTGGGCTTTCTGGTAATCTAATCTGTACTGCGAAGCGGGCAAATTGCTATGAGTCGGTCTGATATTATTGCCGACGTTTTGAATGAAGAGATGGATTGCATGAGATAGGAATGACACGCCGCACGTTTCCCCTTGACTTGCTCTCTTATTTATTTATTTATCTATTTTTTTTTATTTATTCTTCTACTCTGTTACTCTTAATTTCCCAAGCTCAGAGCCTATATTAGTCACTTCACAAATGTATAATGCCATTCCAAAGACCAATTGTTAATGTTTCTTCTTGCTGATTAGGACGAATATCTCTCCGAGTCCGAAGCTGAACAGGCCAGGGCCAAGTCCAAGTCCAAAACCAAGGCTAAGGCTGATCGGCGATCGTCGTGGGGCCTGATGCTCGGGTCAAAACCGCGTCCTGAAGAAGCCGCCCCACAAGCAGATGCCAACGCCGCTAGCTCGAGCAATTCCCCTCTGCATGCCACGCAACAACGCGCTGCTCCAGATGTCGCATCATCGTCAATGGCACCTCAGATCCCTCCAGTCGCCCTTGCGGCGCCGTTGTCACCGCTCAATCCGGCGGCGCACTCGGAATATATTCCGGAGTGGAGAAGCGTGGCGATTGATTCTGCAACGACCCATCCGGCCGTGGCCCTGCGCCAACCCGTCCCGCCCGCTCAGGCACGATCCAGCCATCCGTCGCGGGCCACTATTGGGTTGCGCAAATTAGAAATCCCCAAGTTGCCGTCATTGACGGCCAACGGGGCTACGACTGCTCCCGCTTTGTCATTGCCAAGGGCAAGTCGCGGCCAACCGGCTGGGGATGACGCGCGAGGCCTTCACACAGCTGCCACGGAACGCGCTGGTCATGAGTGGGCCATGATGTCTCATGACCATGGTCATCAGCAAATTCACCAACAACCCAATTTTCAACAATCGCAGGTATCGCGTGCCGCTTCTGGCATCGAACAAAGCAGTAATAGACCGATACCGCCTGAGCCCGAGGGGGAACCCAAGCGATCATCTTCTTTCATTGGGCTGCCGCCTATAAGACGCAGCTCGACTTTTGGTCTCACTCCAAAATCTAAAGCTCGAAGAGCTACTGATCGGTTCCCTATCGACGACGACGACGACGACGATGATGATCCGTCGAGCCATGCGTCGATTGCTGACGCTCCAGCTAATCCGCCCGCACCTCAAGTTGCTAATAATCACCCTGCCGATGCCATCTCCGCCCCTTCCCAGCATATCAAAGATGAGAAAGCCGGTATGGACATTGCTCATTCAGAAGCAGCACTTGATGGTCCTCATGCAGACGTGGCGAGACGACTACAACATTCTCCCCAGCTTCAAGCACCATTTGCCATGGGCCCGAAGCAGCAACCCCAAATCAAAACAGAAACACCACAAACTCAAAATCCCCAAAGTTCTCGGCCGTGGATGCATCATACGCATAAGGCTCCGTTCTCCGGTCAATGGAAATTAGAGGAAAGCCGGTTGTCTGAGCCTCTAAATCCCGTCTCAAAGAATCGGCCTGGGACTGCTGGTTCTCAGCAACAAATCATGTATGGCTTTGACAAAGAGACCGGAATATCATTTCCAGAATTCAATCTGCCGCGCCCGGGGCAAGACCCGACTCATCAGCCTCCGCAGCATCCTATTCCAAACCCAATGGCACCGCCTCCTCCCCGCCAGCGTTCTGATGTACCGCCATCCTCAGCACAGAGATGGCCTGAGCTGTTCGCCTATCCCCCAGATCAGCGTCCTGGATCAAACTTTCGCAATAGTGGACAGCCATACCACCCACCCTATCAAAAAGCCCTTGCTCGTGATGACTTCGTGATGCCCAGAGCCCAAGCCGGTGAGTTTGCCATCCCTGGAGTTGTTCCTCCCGACGAAGACCGCGGGCGCAAGAGCAGAAACTCTGGCCTGTTCAAGGATTTGGGCCAACGAATCGCCAGAGCCGCATCCAGGGAGCGTCGAAGCTCCATGGACCAGCGACCAGCAACTAATGATCTCCGTGGAGACGGAGCATCAGATTCGAGCATTGGCACCGGTGAACTGCCGGAGCAAGGCAGGCGGCGACCAAGCTTTCTTTTCGGCCGTTCTGGTCGCGCACCTACAGACCCCGACCCAAGACAACATGTTTCGACTGGACAAGAACAATCATTCCAGGAGGAGCAGCCTCCTAGTACTCCACCTCCAGGAGGTAAGAGGCGGTCATTGCTTGCGGGAGGAGGCCTTGGTGGCAAGCTAGGCCCAAGCAGATTGTCACAGTCACCCTCATCCAACCTGGAGCAAGTCCAGGTTACCAGCCCGACTACCCAACCAACCGAAGGCCTCAGCGACACCACCCCGCAGAAGAGGAGGTTTTCCGGAATATCAAAGGTTTCAAACTTGCTTAGTCGGAACAAACATGAGAGCAAGCCGAGTCTTTCTCAGCTGCAGCCAGAGGTCGAGTCTCTAGAACCTCCCGTACCGGCATTCAAACTTTTGGGGCGGCCCAGCACCGCTAATTCTGCGGCTAGTTCCCAAGAGCGCAGGGCTGATGAGAGTCCCGATCGCCGTGGACGACGGCCATCCATGTCCGATTTGATATCGGGGATTCTGGGGAAGCGATCAGCGTCCAAGACTGGGGAGGCTGTTGAGGCTCTGGATTCGCAAGTTTTATCCCAGCATCAAATGAGCATGCAGCCTCAAAGTGCAGACATCCAAGAGCACAGAATAGCGCAACCCGAGCAGCATGAACGACGATATCCACACAGCCCTGATCAGGTCAAAATGCCGCCTCGGCACGTGGACGCACCGGGCCTCCTTAAAGGCGACGACTCCCAGGCAGAAGTCTTGCCTGTTGGAAATCAAGCTCATATACAGCCTCAATCTCTGGGGAGTCCCCAATCCACACCATTTCAACAGCGGCAATCGCCTGCTGCTGACCAGTCTAAGCCGCGGCCGCCAGGCATGGGCAACGGCCAGCCACAAGGAGTTTCTGGAAGCGATCAACCCCAACGGCACTACTCTCCTGCTGCTGCTGGGGGGCCATCTCCTGTGCCAACCCAGCAACATGGTTCTCAACAATCTATGGGTTTCATGGGGCAAAGTGACGGGATGCAGCCTCCTGCTATGAACATTGATCCATCAATTCGATTTGTGAGGCCGTCTCAACCGTCTCCTTTAGGCCTGGTTCCTCGAAATTTCCGCGAGCAGACCGAGCCGGATTCTGCTTCTGCTGTGCAGTCTGGCCAACGGATTGATGGAGAAAATCCTATTGAGCGACGGGAAGAACCGCGGGTGTCAAGCCCTGTTGCCAAATCAACTGAACAGCAGCAAGCTGTTTCTGGAGAATCGAACCCTCAACCTGATCGTGAAGCCCACAGTCCCGGCCCTGCTGATGGGGAGATCATTCGAATATCTACCGTCTCCCCTGACCTTTCCACGACGTCGGACTGGAAGGCTAAGGAACATCACGAAGATGCGCATCCCAATGAAGCTCGCAATGATTCTATCGATCTTTCCGATGAGCGTGATTTCACTGTTGTAAGGCAAAGCAAACAACCAGCTTTGAAAGAGATGTCGCAACGTGAGCCGCCAAGGGGCACCGATCTTGTTGACAAAACTGTACCTGTGGCGCCAATCGTACAGCAAACCGTGGCGTCACCGCAATCTAGCCCTGAACAGTCGCAGACTGCTAGAGAGCCAATGATATCCCCAGAGGAATCGCAAAAACTCCATATTTCGCAAGGCCCTGCCAAGGAAAATCGTCAGTCTCCACGACAAGACACGAGGACGGAACAGCTCCACGGCCTTGGGCTTCAGATGCCGCATCCAGGACAACAGGCCAGATCACAGTATTCCCAGTACCCCGTCCACGCTCAGCAATTACAGCAGATACAACCCGGCCAACACCAGCCCCAGCGGATGCAACAGCCATACTTGGGAATGCCACCACAAGCTGGTGGACCACCGGGTGCTCCAGGTCCTGCAACACAATTTGGGATGCCGAATCATCAATACCCCATCCAACAAGACCCTAGATTCCATTCTCCGCAGACTCAGCAGACGAAAGTTCCACAAAAGGAAAGTCCAGGATCGAGATGGAAAGGCCTGACGAAGCGTATGTCAGAACAAATGTCGCAGCTTGGACACCACGACACTACCCAGCAGAAACCAGAGAAAACCGAGAGATCCACCGGAAACAAGCTGCTGGGAGCCTTCAAGAGGAACTCGAAGCAAAGTGATACTCAGCAGCCCGGACCAATTCATGGGGGCGCGACAAATCACCCAACGGGTCAATGGCAAAATGCACAGCATCAACCATATCAACTGTACTGGGGCCAACAAGGCATTGAAAATCTCAAACAGCCCGGCCAGCACCAACCCTTGGACCCAAGTAGCATTCCCATGCCTCCTAGCCAGGGGCATAGTTTTTACGCACCTGCACCAGTGGCTGTCACACCTGGTCACCAAGCGCCACGTGAGAATCCGTCTCAACAAGCTCGGCCGCAACCTGAGTCTGAACCTCAATACGATTATGTACCTATTCCACAGGGTTATGCAGCGGTTCATGGGGAGGGCATGGTCCTCCCCACAGCCTATAACGTAGGGCGACAGTTCCCTCAGATGAATTTGATACAGATGCAGCAACACTACGGGCAACACAGTCCTCGCATGCCACACCAGCCGCAGTCACGTCAACAACCGAAACAGGCGGCTTCACCTCTCGCCTCTCAATATTCGTCTCCTCGCCGAGATTCAGAGTCTTCTTCTGGGATAGTTCAGTCGCCCTCCGCCCCCTCTGTGCCCTCTCCTGATGGGCAACCAAGGAGCGTGAGGTTGGATAATTTGAGGAGTAACACTGCTAGCATCACGCCACCAGTACACTTGAGAGACTCGCCAGTGGTAACAGCACCACAGAGCCAGGAGGGAGATCCGCCTCAACCGCAACCGCAACGTAGTAGCACACGTCTTAGTACGCCACATATCAACAGTAACATGCCCAGCAATTCACCGTCGGATACCGGTTCAGTATCACAGCAGTCCAAGTCCCCCACCCCACAAGCAGAGTCAGCAATACGAGTTGAGCCTACCCCCGAGACGGAGGACAAGGCTACGACATGTCCTGCCAATAACAATGACCTCGGAGTTGACATAGCCAAGGCCAAGCAGCATCATGACGATGATATATACGATGCCACACCAAGACTGGCTAAAGCTGAAAAAGATGAAGAATCTAAAGTTCACGAAATAAGTCGAAAGGTATCTGAAGACAGTCTATCAGAGAAGTCTAAAAGCAAGGAAGTCCCAAAGACGACCACTCAATTCACGGCCGAGTTGGAAGATACTGCGGGCGCTCACCAGCGTCGAGTTCGACTAGCATCCCAGGAAGAAAAGATTTGGATCGACCCCCAGGACGATCCTAATTACCTGCCGCAAATGAGCGCAACGAGCTACCCGGGTCAAGAATGGAATCCGTACGGTGACCCTGACTTTCTCGAGGACTAGTGCCGAGGGGGAGGGGGTCTACTTGTCTGTATGGGGATGGGGGAGATGGAGACATCTATGTGTAAATACGATGTGATTTGAGATGACAAATTGCTCATACTGTGCTGCATCTTGTTGCATATTCTATTCTGGTACAAATAGTTTATTTAGCGTAGCGACGACTATACCAAATTGGAGATTTATATTCAAGCGATCTGAAGTAAATTGCGTCTTTGGTTTAGTGCTAGGCAGTACCTGGGGTTGGCTGGTGAAGATGAGCCGGCAAGAAGCGGGATCGGCAAGTTTGCCATGCCGGGTGTTCTCGCACATGCTGACAACTCGGCCTGTTGGTGAGGCAGTGCTTGCTGTAGGATCGGACGCGATGGACATGATAAGTATGGCAAGGTGCAACAATAGACGTGGAACTTGCATGGCGTGAAGGATTGAGAAAATTACATTGTGTATCTGGTGATGGCATTGAATTACATCAGCTTGAAACGTTCCATTCGATATCCTACCACTCAAGCCCGTACCTTGGCGATATTCCATCAAGTGTGGTTGCACAGGCAGTGGCGATGGTTGCAAAAGGAATATCTGTGTCTCGATATCACCAGCACAAACCCACTCGTGTTGCGTAACTTGTATCACATTCCAATACGGGCAGTGGATGAGTAATGTGCGGATTTTCATCAATCTCAAAATCTATATATACGGCCGTTGGCCCTCATGAGTCCTCGAAAATCAATCCAGACTCAACCCCTTCAGAAGATACTTCCTCATCATATACCGCAATTTCAAACAACCGCAACAATGGTTTCGTTCAAAGTCATCGTGTCTTCTATTGCACTTTCTTCCGCGGTACTAGCAGTGCCGCAGACAAACTACACTGGCCTCTGCTACACCGACATCACCAACATCGACAATAACATCAAGGAGCTGACCGAAAAGGTTCAAGGCTTCAATGGCGGTCTCTTCTCGGCCGTGCAACAGCTCCCACTCGCTCTGGAAGCAACTGTGGCTACGGCCAGCGCAGGGCTGCACTCTGCCTTTCTCGATAGCCCTCTCCCGGTCGGCGATTTGCTGCGTCTTGCTGACCATGTGAATAAGACGCTGGCGGTGGACAGTCCCCTCGCTATGCAAGCTTTGGTGTCAAAGGAGTCGGTGTACGAGCAGATTGGGCTGAAGGGCCCCGTTCATCTGGGGTTGAAGGCGTACCTGATTCTATTTCAGCAATTTGCGAAGAACATCCTCGATCGGGTGCCTGCTGGTGCTCCAAAGGACCGGTCCGAGGTTTTAACGAGTGATTTGCAGATGATTATGGATGCGGTGCGGAAGGCCATAAAGGTATATGAATAGGTGGTGGTTGAGATTTGGCAGCGGGGGACGCTGAACCCTACAGGACGAGAGGACAAGATATTGCCGGCTCGAATAGCTGGGTATATTTTTCTATATTCTGCTTTTTTTATTTCTAAAATCACCAAAAAAAAAAACCAAAAAAAACCGAGTATACAAAATGTAGATGCGTATTTAGAATAAGATTTAGATTTGTTATTACATTACGTATTTAGGATGTGACTCCGTATAGATGACCACTTTGGGGGTTTATTTTGGTACAAACTCAGAATGTTACTGAGAACCGGAAGAGAAGCATGTCTTTTATTTTACCGCAGGGAGTACAGGTCAGATGGACAGGGATGTTGACCAGCCTGCTTTGTCAAACAGGCATCAAGGTAGGATATCGAAAGAGCGATTATTGCCTGCGCCGATCACCCACAAAAAAGCAGGAGTATAAGACCAGCCAAAAAGAGCCAAAAATCAATATGTCTCAAGGCATCCATCCCCACTGCTTGTCATGATTGGTGGTGCGGAGGGTGAATACGAAAGGAGACACACTCCCGAAGCCAGAAGCTCCGTAGTGACCATGCAAATATGCAAACACTAGCAGGGCGAAAAAGGTGCGGGTGCGCGTTCCGGTAGACATGTTGGACGAGCTGCAATGCCAAGCGGAAGACTACCTAGCGCCGCAGTACTAACATTGAACCCAAGGGAAAAACACAGAGGCCTGCACAAGGACCAAGGATCGGTTTAAGAAAAGAGGAAATTTATTGCTCATAATAAAGACGAATCATTTGCTATAAAAAAATAATAAATATACATAGTACTAAGATACCGTCCCTCGCTCTTTCTTGAGTCGGATGGAGTGGCTTTTGTAATTGGTTATGTCATGTGGCTTGTTGTTGTATAAACCAGAGACCTCTTTCCTCTTTTGGTCTAAACGCCAAGTTCCAACACGAACAGATTAGCGCACCATTTGGCAACAGATTTGGCAAAGCGCACTCTCTGCCAATTCCGCACGAGCTCGAAAAGGCAGTTGTCGACAGTGGCTATCTAGCTAATCAAGTAGAAGGTTTTGGCTTACAGCGACAGGTGTACGTTGCCATTTCTTTCGCCATCGGTCGTTGAAATTATCTAATAACCTTACATGTAGTCAACTCTCAGTTTGTTGCTGCTTGGGGACCTGCCTTTTGCAGGCTAGCCAACACCTACTGCATCAGGAAATCCGAGAGATCAACAGCTACCTGTTTGAGCAGGCTAACGAGGCTTGGTACATCCTGAACAGGGAGCAGCGAGACTAGCAGCTGTGGATTGAAGTCACTAAACAAGTGCACCGGTCCTTTATTCTATGTGACAATCGAGGAATGGAGCCCTCGTCTGCAGTATTCGCCGTCGTTGGGGGTTGAGCAACATCCTAGCTCATCGGGTTGAATTAAAGTTATTACAACCTTAATAGTCTCAGCGAGAAGAATACTGCCATGATCCCGTCATGTCGATCCCCGCTACTCCGTACATCCGATGGCAGCATCAACAACTACATGCGGTAAGACGCCCCAGCGCAACCGTGTGTAGTGTTAATTGTCTCGGTATTGGCCGATATTGGCCGATATTGACACTGCGCCGCCCTCAGCAGGCCCAGAAGAGGCAGGAGCCGGTGCTTGAAGTACGCTTCGAAAGCTGGACGGTGTATTTCGTCAGAAATGATAAGAACCTAAATGGACTCTGCCGTGCGAAAGACCCGTGCCAAGGGTCTGTTTGTTGGAATACCTGCCTTATTCGGTTTTATATTCAAATCGACATGGAGGCCAAGGTCGCTGTCTCCCAGCTCACACGGGCTATAAAGACTGATGTCGTCCTGTGCAAAATATCATCAGTCTTGCTACTCCATCAGCAAAATAGCCTTCATACTTATCTAGTCAGCTATTTTCTGGCATTGGAATCATGTTGTTCAAGTCCATTATTGCCGCTGTGTCGGCCTTTGCCGGCCTGTCTGCTGCCGCTCCTGCAAATATCCGCGCCTCCAATGTTATTGAAGGAAGCTACATCGTCAAGCTCAAGGACAATGTCGCTACCGACAAGCACCTTTCATGGGTCAGCGGTATTCACGCCAGACGCAACGTCAATAACGACGTTGCTGGCGTCGAGCGCGAGTATAACAGCCCAGCGTTTCATGGCTATGCCGGCCAGTTTGATCAGCAGACAATAGTCGAAATCGAGAGCAGTCCCGAGGTATGTTAGCAGTCATGTATCCGTGCAAGTCGCAGCGAGTGCCAACTTCCGGCTCCTATAGGTTGCCTACGTTGAGGCGGATCAAATCTGGACTCTTGAGGAGAGTATGGAAAAGAGAGACCTCACAACTCAGGAGTCCGCGCCCTGGGGTCTGGCAGCCATCTCTCACCGCCAGCCAAATGCTACTGGATATATCTACGACACTGCAGCTGGCCAAGGCACCTTTGGCTACGTTATGGACACCGGCATACGAGCGACGCATCGGGAGTTTGAGGGACGGGCGTCAACCGGCTGGACCGGCTGGGCCGGTGACGACAGGGACATCTCTGGCCACGGAACTCACGTTGCCGGTACAGTTGGCGGCGTGACCTTTGGTGTCGCCAAGAAGGCCACTATCATTGCCGTCAAGGTTTTCCATGGCACACAAACATCCACCAGTATTATTATGGGTGGGTTCGACTGGGCTGTCAATGACATTGTTTCAAAGGGCCGTCAGGACAAGTCTGTTATCAACCAGTCGCTTGGTGGCCCATACTCCAGGGCTTGGAACGACGCCATCGAGGCTGCCTTCACCCGGGGCGTTCTGAGCGTTATTGCTGCTGGCAACGCCCAGCGTGACGCCTCCGAAGTTTCGCCTGCTTCGGCACCTAATGCTGTTACCGTTGGTGCCGTGGACAAGAACTGGAGAATCGTCACGAACTGGCCCAATGGCCAAGGCTCCAACTACGGCCCAGTCCTGGATATTTTCGCCCCAGGCGACGGGATCGAATCAGCGGAACCAAACAGCGATTCCCAGACCGGGCTCCGGTCTGGCACCTCAATGGCCTCGCCCCATGTTGCCGGCCTGGCTCTCTACGCCATGTCTGTGGACGGCGTCCGAGGCGCCCAGGCTGTCACCGACCATCTCATCAAGAACTCTGGCAAGGGTGTCGTTACAGGACCTCTGCGCGGTTCTCCTAATCGCTTTGCAAATAACGGCAATCCCAGCCAATAAGTCTATTCTACCAAAGTGTCCCATTTAGGTAGATGATGCTGTCCAAGTATCTGGAAACTGTTAAAACCAGAAGTGTGGCTCAAGTTACGAATCAAGATTACAAGATGACATATTCAGCGCTCGAAAGTACATTGTTCCCCTATTCGATGGGTCTCTGCTCAGACGCATTTGTTAGTGGTCTGTTGATCACTGATGGAAATGAACAGCGCAAACGTTTTTCACTTCGAAGATTTATAGCATAGAAAGTTTCACCCACTCAATATAAAACTGAAGAATTTTCCTCTGCCAGATTTTGCCATGGTTACTCCATATTTCGTGCTGTGCTTGTCGAGGATGGAGTCGAGACAGTATTCGTTTCCTTTTTTGAAGCTCCTCCGTAGACCAGCAAAACGAGAACATGATGCTTGTTTCTGGTGCTTTGATGTCATAGCTCGGTACTAAGTAGGGCAGTGGGCTTACGGCATTTTACGTTTTGGGGCCCTTCGGAATTAGATATAGAGTAATATCCAAGTTGTTGTGCTATTCGGCTTTGAAAAGAGGCGTCTAACGATCCTTCCTGGACTATGTATATTTGCGCCTCTGCTAGTGAGTGATTTAATAATTAAATTGTCAGGTTTTCTCGTAGCAAGGTCGGTGGTGTAGTTTCGAATAGAATTACCAGATCTGTCCTTGGTTTCTTCCATATTTATGCCATGCTCTAAAAGCAATCTTACTATAAAGGCGTTGCCCTTTTTGACAACCCGGATTGCTTGATTAGTCCCTTAAAATAGTAGCTCGCGGGGATTTACGCTAGTACCTAGGAGACGCCGGATATTTACGGCTTAATCTTTAATAATAGCTTAATTTAAAGCTTTTTTTAGATATTTTTTTTTAATTTTATTTTTTATTATTAATAATATTATAAAAATATATAAAAATATAT
>NW_011942171.1:4483389-4496175 GCF_000187425.2 Metarhizium robertsii ARSEF 23 | reverse complement strand
AATTAATAAAATAATATAATAATTTTCTTATTTTAATTTATAAAATAAATAATATAAAGTAAATTAAATATCCTATAATAGTCTATTACACGACTATAACTTAACAAAACCCTAATAACTATATATTAGTTTTTACTATTAAAACCGCTAAAAGCGGCGGCAGTTCTTGCCTAATTTAGTAGGGAGAATAGCGCCTCCCGGATTCTGTATATATTTAGCAGCTAAGCCAGAGCATTTACACGCCTACATGAAGCCTACTCATCGATCGGCGAGAATGAAATCGCCTGATCGATTACATTAACATTTCACATGGTGTGCCCTAGCTGAAGCAGGCAGATCAATGTCGGTATTACGGCTACGAATCAAAAGTGATCGCCACAGCCTAAGTGCGTATACTTCCGGTTACTGCATTGTTCGCTCTGACTAATGTGGCAATATATCCACCTAATCAGGGTTGCTGGAATAGGAATATCCAGGAAATCAGTGATAATTGCTGCCAGACATTATAAGCTGAGCCGATCTAGCCGGTTTCTCGCCACGTGGCTGCCCGTATCTATGCAAATAAAGTTAAATATATTTATTAGGCGCCAAGAAGGCTCAATTTACACGAGGCTGCCTGGATCTTGATCATGAAATCGCTGCAGAATAAATATTTCACGAGGGGAGCTCGGACTGAGCTCGGCATTTTATGGCTTACTTGCAATAATAAAAGGCGGCCGCATCCCCTCTATCGTTTATACGCTCAATTACATAGGTGCTTCTTGAAAATAACTACCTATTATCACTCTGTTCTTAAAATACAACTCCCCTATAAGAGGTTACACACGACAATAAAACAAGTCTTATTCATCTCAACTACTCTGACGACGGTAGGCCTCGTCAGCGCCCAGACTCCAAACGCGGCATGTGCCCCGGGCGGCGCACATATTCAGACAGGTTCTGTGGCGTGCCACTGTAACGCCGATCAAAGCGTTACCTGCGATGCCTTCAACATCTGTGGTGTTGGCAACACCAAAGCAAACGTGGATCTCGTCAGCACCTTTACCGCCACGGTGCAGTGCCGCAACCATGACCAATTGTCGACGTCAAGTCGCAGCCCATTTCGGATACAGTGCCAGTACATAATCTCCGGACGAAGAACGGTTGCCTGAGTGTTCTGTCCGAGTCGACTAAAGCGCCGACAGCGTCAGATTTCACGAACCAGGCTACATGTCCGAACGGTAACTGCATGAAGGAACTCGAGGGAGGCACTGTCACGGATAGTTCTACATTCAGCTTGGTTTTTGCAGGCTTTACTTGTCCGTACCTCTCTTTTTCTCAAAATTGTCCTTAGGGCATTATGGCGGGGTGTTTATAGCTATAAGGCCTGGCCCTCGCTATTATTTCCAAAAATCCGAGACTGTTTATATAACGGTTTTTATAGGGTTTATAAAGTGGTCTAATAGGTATAAGATAATGAATCCAATAGAATCTATTCAAGGAATAGAATAAAAGTAATCGTAATACCGAGAATAGACGCACTGCTAGTAACAGGCTCAGCGTCAAGGTGACGAGGGTTAATAAAGGAGGGTTACTGTAAAGCACAGCCTACTCGGTACCGACGGCTTTGTATGTAATTATGTACTTGTAATAGCGGAGTAAATGCTCCGTCACCAACACTAGCGCATCTCAGGCAACCAGTTAAACCGGGCGTTTATTGCTTTAATGTTGAAAACTCAGCCGTGGCACGTTATCCCTTATCTATCGACATAGGCTGTTCGCTGAACCCGCTCTTTCTGCATGTGGACTCAAGGGCTTAACTTTTGAGGTTATAGTGCTCCTCGGCCAGCCAGGTATTTGATCTTGGAATCAGCTCACGCATGCATCCGAGCTAAACTAGTCCCTAAAAAAGTCTGACATACTATTTTTATTGTTCCTATAATTCGAGCAAGTGCCCAGGTACCGTGGAAGAGATACAGTTCTGGTTAATGTAGGCTTTATATTTATAAGCAAATCCCTCGTAAGAGCATAAGAGAGAGAAAAGTAGAAATTAATCAGGTTAATAAAATAAAAGGGAAGGCCAAGATAAGAAGTGAAAGAAGGAAGTTAGGTTTAATCATAGTCTTATAAATTTCTCTAAAATAGCGGGAGATATGTAGAAAGTAAGCAAAGTAGTCCGCGGGGGCGGCCTCTTACCCGCGCCGGCAAGCAGTTGAAAACGGCAGCCAATTTGCAACGACCGACTTTACGTTTACTATCACTTCTAGTAACCCTTTCGTGTAGCGGAAAGTAAGGCTAGTCCTTTGCATTGCTGCCCAACTACCCTTCAACTTGGATAGTTACTTTCAATAATAGACCTAGTCTTTTATTTAGCGTTCCTAGCTGACAATTAGAAAAGTAATGTCAACTTACCTTGGGGCATTCGATCTCTTCCGTTGGCCGCTCCATCGTCCCACTGCTGAACGTTTTGCATTTGGCTATAGCATCAATAAGCCCTTGTTGCACCTTTGCGTTGGAGATTTTACGGATCTCGTCAAGGAGTGGTTGGAATAAAGACACATTCTTAGTGAGTGTTTTCACTCTCAATGTGATGCAATCATCAGGATTATCGTAAGCCTCGCCTGTGCCCTCATAAGCCTTCTTATTGCAATACGCCACTGTGCCGAGACACGGCTCCTTCGTTGCCCGCCATGCGTTCCCTTTGAATGTCGGGTTGCCCTCGCAAAGGTTGGCCTGGTTCTCCTCCAAGGCCGGCTCTTTGAACGGAGGTGGTTGCCGCGAGTCCATGCAAGACTTGGGACTGTCAAAATGCTCCCTGTTACACGGAAATCGCTGGTTACACAAGGGCTACGGTCACGGGATTAGGGCAGAAGGCCCTCACCGACTTCTTGTATAAAGAGACGTCTTCGGTCCCTCAAGGCCTTGAGGAAAACCAAGGACCTTTGATACCAAAGACTGTTATTAGTTGAATTGAGCTATTGCTCCAAGCCCTCTATTGAGCCCTTGTCACACTCCCCCATGGCCTCGTACTTCTTCCAGCCGCAGTAGTCCCGGGTGCCTAGGCAGGCTTCCGAGTCTCTTGGGAACTCGGCGTTTTCGGCCAAGCATTTGGAGCCAAATGCATTGTAGAGGGGATCGATAAAAGGCTTCTTGCTCTGTTCAGTCTCAACGGGTCCCGCGAGAGAGACGGTGGCAAGAGCGGAAATGAGAGCCAAAGAGTACTTCATGGTTGACGTAAAACCTTGAAAGAGAAATAGTAAAGCAGAGATGACGGGTGTGGGTAAATGGCAGTTCGAGTAAGTATAAGTTGATGCTTGGAGTTGAACTTTACATGTCGAGGCAAGACTTGCTATTTATCTTGTCAGAAATAGTATGTTTAGATTAACGTTGCCGAAAGATGCAACGGCTAGTACAAGGGCAACGTGGCACTGCATCTCCAACTGACTAGTATGTACAATGCGACAAGAATATTATGGTCTGATAGTAGATTTGATTGCAATGCGACAGTAGCTACACTGCTATATTGCAAAATCTATAGGGATCCACAAAGTTCGGAAAATTACCATTGATGCCTTTTTTATCTATAATGGTAAGTTAATACGGCTAGTACCGTGTCATCTTGTGCGACATTCCGCCTATTATGGGGCATGATGCGAATAATTCACAACATTGAATGGTCTCGACGCTACACTTCTGCGTTGGGTTTCAAGTCAGTAGACAAGGTCCATATAAAAACACACATATAAGTCGATATCAAGTCAATACAATTCATTCCATGTCGACACTGCCACATGTGGAAATAGTGGAAATCATGGGTTAATAATATTTCAGGGGTCAGTCTCCTACCGAGGGTTAAATCTACAGCACAAAATCCAAAAATAAACCAATAATATCATGTGTTCATACCACTACACTATATGAGAACGAGTCAGTCTTTGAGGTACAATCTACATATACAGTAGATCCTGGGAAGTCGATTCAGACGAACGAGGTACTGCAGTATGGAATACATACGAGTGTATAGATTACTTACAGCAATTTCTCTTTTTCTAGGCGCCGCATTGATGCCGCATCTATGCCGTTGACTGTAATGTGGTCTCATTTCATGGTCATTGCTCAGGTCTTCTATTCGGCCAAATCCGTCCCTCAGTATCTGTTTTTTTTTATATATAGCTCTGTAGGTAGCACCTAGATCCAAGGTCAGCAACTTTGTCCCGAGGAAACCAAAAAGAACGAACCTCACTCTTTCAACCTACGTTACCTACGATTCCCATTACATTACTGTCAATTCATTCTAACGCAACTACCATGCTCGCCCTGTCCTTGTTGCTAACTGCCGTGGGGGTCAATGCCATCCTCGGCGGTGAGGTTGCAGGCGTCTCGATCTCGGACAAGGAATTCTTTTGTGCCGACGAATGTGCCTACAAAGGCGTCTTCTTTGAGCAAGGGGGAAAGTGGTGCACGAGGAACGACACTACTGCCATAGTGAACTCCGAGGGCCTCGCTCACCCCCAGTATCCTCACGCCTGTGCAGGATCGCGAGTACCAGAGGGCTGGCAAGAGCGCGCCCTCAAGAATGGGGAAGAACCAAAACAGTGCTATGTCTACGAGCCAACTGAACCCTTCGATTACTTCTGCATTGCCGACAAGAACCCAGGAGGCAACGCAAAGAACGTACAATGGTCAGAAATCGAAAAGAAGCTGGCATCGGCCAGTTCAACAAATTCGGCAAGCCAAGAGGGCGAACAAGGCGCTTCTGAGAAGAGCAAGCCGGCTTCTCCGGAAAAGTTGAAGCAGTGTAACGATCTACGCGAAAACAACTTCTGGGAGTGCTGGAATAACTTCAAGGACGACTTTCAGAAGTGTGTCGACGACGCCCAAAAAGTATGGGAAGACTGCCGGCGTGGGAACTAACGCCGTAGCGGACGGGGACATACCAGGAAAAGCTGGGTATGTGGTTGATACTTGTTCACAAGGCTCGAGTATTTGAGATGGGCAGGCTCAACTACCACCAGACTCCTGCCAAGGTCTGTCAACAACAAGAGGCCAGCTATCAACTAGCTGGGCATAACCAACCAAGCCAGCTTCCAACAAGCTAGGCCAGCTGCCCATATTAAATTCGGCAGCTTGATTGTGTTTAAAATTACAGCTATGTGTTAGAAATACGGTGGCAGTATTATGGGGATGTAAAATTGATATGTTTTTGACTGTCCTGTTCTTTGTCTAGTATAGAAAGTTTAGGTTTTTTTTAGAGTATTGCTTTTTGCACAAATATAAATCTCTACTTGCACAGACATGTCTTAAAGTCCCTTGCCAGGCCGTGCTACTTCGGCGACCGCAGCTACTACCGCCAACAACCCTACATGTAGAGAAGATAACTACAATGGGGCTACAATCCCACAACAGATGCCCCTGAAGAGGTCGTTGGAAGCCATGATGTAAAGATTTGCTATGCATTTCGGAAATGACTGTTTTTCCATGGCTATACTTGCGCGTGCGGCCACGAATGGAACGACCATATGCGCATTTCTTATGAGATAGTCCATGGGACGAGGCCGAACAATGAGGAGATCCAGGGCGAAATCAAGAATAACGAACAAGCCAAAATCGCATACATAGACAAGATGGAAGGCCTAAACATACAAGCGTTTTAAACTACGCGGTCATGTTACAAATAAACGTAGTCTGTCTTTTCGGTTGCACTGCACGGAGAAACAAGGTAACTGGATGTCGATGCATGTCGATAGTTAACCTAAGAAGGGGACGCAAAGCCAGTCTATCAGTTTCTGTAGTAATTAGAGTTTGGATTTGGGACAGCACGAAATTCACCGACGAAAAGTATCAGCCACCAAATACACGACAATATATGTCTCCGCCGACCTTAACTCGTAAGATTGTCATCATTAATACCAATATAGAATACTCACGAGTCGCCCAAAATCCTGGATATCCGACAGCGTCTCAGAACCGCAACAACACACCAACTAGTCCAGCTCTTTTCCATGGCTGACATTCGAACAGGTTCAAGAAGGGTTTGAGAGTTCTCGTTTAAGATGGAACCCAATGCACAGCAAACAATACAGTGCCTCAGAACCAACCGCCATCTGCCTGCCGTAATGAAATCACTCAATAGCAGTTGAAGGCAATTTCCCCAAAAAGTTTGGTAGTTCGCACCTAATGTTACCCTTTGGAGCCTGGTGGCTCAAATTGACAAGCTATTCAATAGTTCGATTACTTCTTGCGGTGTTGTATCTTTCTTTGCACACTGGCTGCACAGTTCCCGCTAGTTCCTCTAGTTTAAACTGAATGTCAATCTCGTGAAGAAGCGCCAAGCGCGTTTCTGGATTATTGTGCTATGTTTGTTACAAGGCATTAGTGTTGCACTTGGCTCACTTTGTCTGAAGGCCAACTTACGAACTGGAATGTGCAATACAGTTCACTAGGCGTTATCCTCCTCGCATAGCTTCCATCTTCCTGTCGCCATTTTGCGGCCATCATGCAATGATATTGCCACGGCCTCACTTCAGTATTATCATTGTTCCATCGCAACAGTTGGTGACCACTGAGCGCCATAAGTGCCGCTTTGAAGGAGGCGTCCAGCTGGTTTTTCATGCTATTAACCCTTGTTGTGGTCTTATTTATAATATAATCGGGCCTGAGATATGAGCTAGGATGGAACGCTCGAAATAAAATAGCTGTTCGGTTCGCAAGTCGTACGATGTCAGGTCGAGGCGACCAAGCTTGGTCTGACAGACTTTTACAAAGAAGACAATTCGCATCTTTCGTCACTCGCTGCAGACTCAGTATAACGTCGGGTTTTTTGTGGCGAAGGATGTCTTCGAATACTTCATACGCCCGTACTTCCCACGTCGGCCATCTGATTCCGATTGCTGTTCCCATTGCTTTGCTGATTAGCGGTCTCACGTCGAGGATTGTACAGCGGCAATACCGCGGTTTGTGCCGTATTTTCGTATAAGGCGATCTACCTCCTGCAGCGACGGGCTGCGAGCTACCATAGTTTCGTAGTCCACGGTGGCGTGGTTGTTACATGGCTCAATCATCACAATCAGGATGTTGAGGGTACCCTCAGCTAGCTTCAATGAGTTAGCCAGAGCCTGCAGGGTTACTTCTTCTGCGCTACACAATTCAATCTCGGCTGCCCATCGTTCAAGGGACACTCCGACATATTTTCTTAGACGCGGAATCATAAAAAGAAATCGAGAGAGCGTTGAGGGTGCGGGTAATCTCTTTAGCTGCGATTTGGCTTGCAGAGAACTCCAGCAGCTCGTCAACAGAGGAAGTTGTTTGTAGCTAGAGACTTGTCATACGAGACTCCAGCTAAGGGGGTGTGTCGGATAATGGTCCCTCAGTGGTTGGACCACGCAACCGTTTTGCTGCCTGAGTGGCAACAGCAGTATTTCGAAAGTATTATCTTGAGTTTCCGCTGTGTAGGGGAAAGGAGAGAGACATGAATACAAGAATTACAACCGCTCAACGCGACACTTACTGACTCCAAAGCCGACCCTGAGTTGCCACTTTACCAGACCTATTATTAACTAAGCGTATTTATAAACTTATTATTCTTCTTGGTTCCCATCCTTTAGAAGGGTTCATATTATTTGTCTCTAGTCTTGGAGGGTTCCCCAGCTACCTTGCCAAATCAGGGTGGCTGTCCAGCCTTTCAAACTAGAGATATCAATGATTTATGACATGCAGCAATTATGTCAAGGCCGCTTGTTCTACCAACAGAAGCAGCTTTATTCCACAGGAGTCGAAGATGGGAGGGATCACAGCAGATTTGGCCAGAAATGCACCAGGGACGCGCCATGTAGATACACCAACATCATCAACCAAGTCAGCTACCGGCACAGATACAACAGATGTCAAGTCAGATAATGTGCAGCAAGAAATTGAACAGGTAGTGCGCTACACTAATGAGTCCTATGCTGAGATTCCGGTAATGAACCCAGGCCCTGTGACGGTGAACAAGGTCGAGTGTGACTTGGATAAAGCGATTGTTCGCATTCGGAAGCTCCGACTCGACGTATCTAAGTTCTAAAATGGGGCCGTTCCCTTACAGGCCCAACGATGACCTATGGTCTGGAGTTGATATTTAGATTGTTAATTCGGATCCTTCGATCCAGCTACACACATGTGCTGCTTACTTATTGGAACCTTTGATAGTCCAGGTCCAGAATTGCACCCCTCTAGCCTTCCTTGTTTTCTGATGTAAATTGGTACACCTGAAACAGAACATGGCCAGCCTAATGTATTTGAGGTTAGTAGCACTCATCATCCGGGACATAAAGGAAACATACAAGGCAAGCAGGAGACAAGCAAACACACCAAGCTGCAAACCCTGCAGCGAAGTCTTCTCCCAGTCGAGGGAAGGGCGCCAATCGACCTCACTAGATGTGTGGTTGGCCTGGGTTGAACTCTTGCTACAACAGCTCGGAATCATGTCGCCGGCAGACCCAAGGGCCCCGAAGCTGAGTTTATAAGCCCAGCACTGCACAGCGCCACAGTCGGCGTCGTAATCCTCCTCCTCACTTGTGGTTAGTACCCCTATCAGAATGTCGTCACCTGGAAGCTTGATAAGGCGCACGTGCACTGTAGGAACGTCTTGAACCACAATGGAGTCAACCTGGCGGATCTTGTAGTCTACATCGATCAATTCGATTCCTTCGATTTCGTCTTTTTCCTTGGTTGTCGTGCTGAGTTCGTAGCTGATTGCTTCCTCATGTATTGCCTTTGCATTGCCACCGACATCATGCACATTGGCAGTCATCGGCGTCTCCTCACCATCGCCGTGGGAGGGAAAGAGTTCAAACCCATTGACAAGCAGTTTTCTATTTTCGTCGACCGTGAATTCGAGCCTAATGTGGCCGTCCCCCGTTGGGCAGTGTTTACAGCGGATGTTGAGACATTGACCTTGATCGGTTGGAAGCAGCGAGCTGTCGTCTTGTACTGACATGGTTCTGGAGACCGCGCTCCAGTCTCGTGGTTCTGGGAGGGGAATAGCCTGCACTGAACAGTGTTATAAGAATGCTATGTTATGCTAGACTAGGCACGCGTAAGGGAGCAATAGCTTTGCCATCTAGTAAGTAGGTCTTGAACATAAAGCTCCAACGTGCATATCGCATAGTCCTGCCACGTGTCACGACTGCCGAACTGTTTTCACCTGATTCATGCTTACTTGGCGATACTCTGTGTTATCCACCCGGCGTGGAGATATTCCTCACCCTGACCCTTGCTATGAGCTGATTAGAGTGGAGTGTGACAGCCTTTCAACACGCGTTTGCAGCTTTCATTGGCTTATAGATGTGCCTGGATTGGGGATTCTGGGCGTCAAGTTCCTGGGGCAATCCTTGCTTCAAAGTGATGGTAGTTCGGCCATGAATACGGATTCTCCGTTCAGCAAGCCGTGTTACTCTCGGCCGATGGGTTTGGGGGCTAATATCAATCCGGCATGCTTGCCTACTGATGCCAGTCTGATTAGTTGTCGCAATTTGAATGTCGCATATGTCGGAGTCATCGTGAGAGCCCAAAACCCAACCTGCAGGATCAAACAAGTTTTCCCCTATCCTCAGACAGAGAAATGGCTGCTTGAGTTCTTGCTCATCGATTTCCCCACCCTTCCAAGAGGTTCCAGCAGCGTTCGTGGATGGATTAAACTGAAACCTAGCATTATCTGACCAAGAGAGGATGTCATCTGCACGAACAAAGTTGCCAAGAATCAGCACAACCTTTGCATTGTCCACAACGTCGATATAGGCCACTTTGAAGTAGCTAGAATAGGGCTAAAATGAGGCAATGAATTCCGAATTGCCAACGTCTTGGGCAAGGCGACACGTTCAGCGAGGGTGGTGAGCGTGAATTTATAGCTGACACCTACAGGTTGGCGCTGTCCAAATATAGGACTCTACATCTCCTCCGTTAATTCGTCGATTTAGCGCCTGTGACCCTGGCTGTCTGGCACACACGTGATCGAGATCTTGTTTCGGTAGCGCTGCTGTTGAGTCGCAACGCTTGCTTTGGGTGCGGAGGCGGCGACGTTTCTTCTTCTTCTATTGCCCGAAGGCGTCGTCGTACTCGCTCCCGACGTTGCGGCTGCATATCCTTCCTCCTTGCACGAGGCCGCTCGTGCATTTCGTGTTCTCGAAGGGCAACTTGCTGCTGAGAACGTCTTTTTCCTTCTCCCAATACTTTTGGCTCTCTATCGAGTGTCGAATGAGCCTTGTATCGTCTGTAGACAACCCGTTAAGCCGGAGAAGATCTTCGTACATTGAGGCAGCTGTTCGCCATCGTTGAGCTGTGGCCATGTCGTCTGTGTCGCGAAGGAGGAACTGATTGAGTACGTTCGCGTATTGCTGGCATTCAATCTTCCAGTAGTCAGGTTGCCAGATGGCATTCCGCATTTTATCAATATCGGACGATTCGAAATGTTCATGTAGGATGTTACATTGCTACCTATGATCCTCCTCGACAGATTCGTGGTCCGACGAGGAAGGCTCTGGAGTGGCCTCTTGTTGTACCTTATCGCGAGGTCCAGCCTTTGACAGAGGTCTTCATGCCCCTCAGTAGACGCAAAAAATTTGTCAAAGCCACGCTTTTCATCGGGAGATGGGGTCTTCATTACCGCTCAAAGAGATGAGAAGCTGCCGCGAATGGATGAACTCGGTTGGAGGTCAGGGAGCCCGGAGACTGGATTTGCGGGCAAGTCGGCCTCCCATCACATCAATGCATTATCACGTGAATGACAATATTCACGATGGCTCATGAGTTTGATCAGGCAACTATGGATTGGTTGAAACTTTGCCATCTCCGCATGGGTCATACCAGTTTCGAGGCAATTGCCACCATGGGCTCTGGGCAAGCAACAGGGATGAATCAACCTGCCCTCGCGATATAAACTCGGTCCCTAGACTCCCTACCTCGAGCGCCATCACTGCGCCGCTTGTTTACAGGTTTATGGATTGGCATCAGGACCACATCCAGATCAGCAGTAGAAGACGAGGAGGGGTGGGCAAAATGACGGGGAAGTACTCGTGCCGGGACCGTTACAGTGAGTGTGCATAGAGCTGGACGTATACAGCTCTGACTTTCGTTTGAGCTAAGAAACTTGATTTTATTGCATAAGTGACGTGTGCGTTGATCCGATTATTCATATGAGGAATCCTTATATTCGGGCCTACGGCAAACGGCCTTCGTGGGAAACGGCGTTTGAGCCGAGACGTGCATCTTGTCACCACAATGTTGGATCTTATAAGGGCATTACCCAATGATCTCAATTTGATTTTGCCCAGCACTTTACGGTCGAGGCATAGGGTACAGTCGAAGGTCACAAACTGTGACTAGGGCTCAATAGAGGGTTTGGAGTCAATATCTAAACTATCGGGTGGGCAAATACTCATTGCCCGATGTCCCACTGTGAACCAAGACGATACCCCGAGGGGTATCTACGCTGCGCAATGTGAAACACAAAGTATCCCACAGTCCAAGCGGGCAGGATCAGTGAGACAATCCCCAGACCGGTCTGGCACTCCCATGTCTCTACTATCATTACCGAGACCACAACAGCCATAGGGCCTTCCTTGCCTGGAGAAAAGTCAAGACATGCAGACAACGAAGATAAGCACAAAAAATATCTTTACTGGATGGTGCTAGAGCAACTCCTTTCTTCATCATCACACGGCAACGTGTCAAGGAAATTCGCGTCGCATCAACCAAATGTATACGGAATACTACCACGGACAGTGGCACGGAGCAATAATGGATTATTGGGAACTTCAAGGCGACATGAAGGATTTCAACCACATGAGTGCCATAAAAAATACTAACATTGACAGACATATGCAAGGGGGAAAACTCGAGCGACTTTGGCTGGCTGAACAGTGGCGGTAAGCCTTCTGCCTGCGACATGCGTCTCTGAATGTCAGCTCGGTATAGGCAACCTGGCTGCATCAGCGGCCTAGAACAGAGCTTGATAGCACACCACACATATTTCGGTGTTGCGGATTTGATCCACCATCTTGTACAGCAGTTGTAGCCTGATGACAAACCATTGCCTGGCATCCGCATATATATAATGGATAGCTGTCGCCTTCACAACGACGTTCGCACTTCCAGCATCCATTAATGATTTTCCCAAGATATATTATGACTATTATACCAGCAGACCCTAAACCTATGAGGCGAGACGCCAGTGGCGAGGTCAAGCGAGACCTTATTTGGAACCCCCCTACCGGCCATGATGGCGGTAACGAATTCAAGGCAATACATCCCGAAAACCACGTCTACATTTCGTCAATGCAAGTATGGACGCATAAAACTGGTCTTGGTGATGAAGTAGTCAAAGCCATCGAGCTCATCTGGAGCACTGGTCAAAGCCGACGATATGGTCATCCCAAAGGGGATAGCCACATTACAACATTTCAGAGATCTGAACGTATCACAAAGATGCGTATTTGTTCAGGAGACTGGGTAGACTCCATTTATTACGAATCCAAAACAGCTCCCACCTGGAGGGTTGGAGGATCTGGAGGGATACCTCACGACCAAGACACGGGGAATGGTGTATTTGTCGGATTTTGGGGGAGGTCGGGGGGTGACATTGATAAACTTGGAAGTGTTTTCGGGGCTCCCCGTGAACAAACTCGGGACATGCGATAAGTTTTGATGTGTTTGGCTAGTATTCTTACAGGAACTCTCGTGTAATGGGCTCTTAATGGATATGCAGTCAGTTGTTAGGGTTTTGTTGAGTTGTAATTGTGTAATAAACTACTATAGGATATTTAATTTACTTTA
>NW_011942171.1:4058016-4234358 GCF_000187425.2 Metarhizium robertsii ARSEF 23 | reverse complement strand
TAAAAATATAAAAATTATAAAAATATAAAAATATAAAAATTATAAAAACCAAAAAAACGTAAAAACCAGAAAAACGTAAAAATTAATTTGGCAACATCGTGCGGAGCTTAGCTAATATGCGACCGTAGATGTGGTCAACGTTGGATGCGGAGCTCCGCCCCCGCCCGGCGACGACGCGGCGAGAGTTGCCGTGTTTGGTCATTTCCACTGCTTCTCGATTCTCGCGGCGAGGGGCGCAGGGGACTTCCAGAGCCCTACTTAATGCTTGGCCGCTCTGGAGCAGACGTATTCTTGGTTTCGTGCATCATGATTATTCTCAGTCTTGATTGCTTGCACAACCGTGTCTCCAGAACAAGTTGAGCCCACTGTTGCTGGCAGAATCAGCCGTTGATCGACTTGGCCAAAGGTATACGAGCCACCGTCGAGATGGGCAGCGCACCACCCTCCCTCGGGCCATTTACAGACCCAAGCCAACCGCGGCTCTATTCCACGTCCGAGTCCCCGTCTCTGGACGTCTTCAAAACCATTTGCTCGCAGCGAGCTACGAAAGCACAGTACCCTCTTGCCGATTCCATCCTGCACAACATCCCCGTTTACACCCTCCCGCCATACAGTGCCCTCACATTGGAAGACAAGACACGCCTCCAGAATGAATGGTACAGCATCCTTCTCCACGGCCCCGGTGTTTTCGTCACCAAAAGCCTCTACCGCGATCATACTCTCCTCAAGGACGTAAATGCCGTCTTTCACAGCATCATCGCCAACGAGAAGCAGACCACGGTCGGTCGCGGAGACCATTTTGCCGGGGCTGGCAAGAACGACAGGATTTGGAACTCGTTCAGCAAGCATGGGCTTGCGGACCCGCCTTCATTCTTGAAGTACTACTCCAATCCGTACCTGCGTCTCATTGCGTCCTCGTGGCTAGGACCGGGATACAGAATCACGGCTCAAGTGAACAATGTCAAGCCGGGGGCGGCAGCGCAGGTCTCCCACAGAGACTACCACCTGGGCTTCATGTCTTCGGAGCCGTGTTCCCGGATCCCGCGAGCCATGCAGGTTGCCAGCCAGTGTCTCACGCTGCAGGGTGCTGTTGCCCATGTTGACGTCCCCGTGGAAAGCGGACCGACTCGTTTGCTGCCCTACAGCCAGACCTTTGCGGAGGGATACATGGCGTATCGATTGCCCGAATTCAACGACTACTTTTTGCAGAACCACGTTGCTCTGCCGTTGGACGAGGGCGATGGCTTGTTCTTCAATCCGGCTCTGTTTCATGCCGCGGGCACTAACCAGTCCCGGGACATCCATAGGTTGGCCAATTTATTGCAGATTAGCAGTGCGTTTGGAAAGCCAATGGAGTCAGTTGATGCGATGCCTCTGGTGGAGGCTGTTTGGGACGAATTGCAGAGTTTGTTCAAGAGCAAAGGCGCTACAGACGCCGTTGAAGCCTTTGTTGCGGCGGTTGGGGAAGGGTACGCATTTCCCACCAATCTGGATCACAATCCGCCGCAGAATGAGAGCATGGCGCCGAAATCAGAGCAGGACGTTATTTGGGAGTCTTTGCAAAAGGGTTGCGATAAGCAACAAGCCTTGAATGCACTGCGTGCGTACAGAACTGCCACGAGAGCTTGAAATAGTATGAATGAGGGTGTATTCTTGCGAGGCGTTGCTACCAGCGACTCGTCAAGTATCTAATCTTTCCAGACATTATAAAGACTTTGATAGCCATGTGTATTTCTTACGCGGTATAGATGACGAGTGTCGGGAATATGATATCCAACAGTGATGACCTGGGTAACTCTGTGCCACAAACGTAATAGGTGCCTGGTCGACGAATCCTTCAACCCGTAAAGTATCGCATTAGGGAGTCAAACAATGATCCACGTCGCTGTATCAACTGTGAATCTAGAACCATGGCCTTGATGAGGACATCCTCAGCCTCTGACTCTGCGGGAAGCGCTACGGGTCCTTCGTCGACGAAGCCGAGCCCCGAAAAGAGGATGTAGCCCCTAGACGCTGTTTGAACACAAACTGAAGCATGCTTTTGCCTGGCCAGATTGATACCAGAGGTGCAAAGGGCTTTTCCATAGCCCTTTCTTTGGTAATCCGGTCTTGTGGCCAAGAGATGGAGGAAAACGTAAGGAATATGGTTGGAGAAGTGTCTCCTTCTCCCGTCAACGGTGGCTTGGCAGAGGGCAGCGAGCTTGGCTGGAGCCTTGTCATCAAGCTGGCGGTTTGGCTGCGCGTTCACGGCTGCAACGGCTTCACAGGAACCGGTTAGCAGGGTAGTTTGATCCGAGTCTTGATCAGATTGACAAGACGCACCATTGCTCTGACCGGCACCCTGGCCTTGGCCAAGACCGGCCGAGGTGTCCCACACGGCAACGGAAACGACAATCGGCCCAGAGTGTGCCTTGGCCTCGGTCGCAGAGATTTCGACGACCAAGACGAGCCAGGAATTTTTATTGGCCAGCTCTAGGTAGCTTCGAAGGATTGCCTCGCAGTATTCGATGTGGACAGCGTCAGCTTGAGCCATGCGCGGAAGGAATGCCTTCCAGGGCGCCTCGTTAGCCAGTGCCGACAAGACGATGCGGGCGACGGCGGGCACGTCGTCTACTGTAGCAGGCCGAATCTTCATGCTGGTTGAGGAACGGTGGCGAGATGAAGAATGGCACCTGGGACGGCACGAATTCGAATCCGAGAGGAGAGCACCACCGAGAAGGGCCAAGCTCGGGTCTTAAATCACCACGGCCGCAATCTACGGCCCTCAATGGCACTGTGCCGATTGTTCTGTGTGCTTGCGCCTTGGAGGCCTTTCACTGTGCCCAAGTGATGAGCATGGCCAGACTGGACGCATCAACTTCTCAAGTCGTGGTCCATCAGGTGAGGCCAAGCCCTGCAGGGCAACACAAGCCGGGCCTCGTAGGGACTCGCCCTGTCATTTGCGCCCCGCTGCTGGGGAAAGCCGTGGCTATGTGATTGGCCAGGAAGGTGCACCAGGGTCGCTCTTGCCCTGCCCTGTCCCTGTCGCAGGACCCCCTATCCGGCCACGGCGTCACGTCTGCCAACGTTGAAACTTGAGAGCAGATGTCCCTCTGTGCTGCGTGTTGGCATCATCGTGCCTATTACTTCTGTCATCTCTTCACTAGGAAGAAATTTTGAGTTTGTGGCATTTCCGTTTTCCAGGATCTGAGACGACCTTTGCCGTCATTGCCCCTCATTGCGTGCCGCCAAGTACCAAAAACATTGTCACACTCCCGATGAGATGCCAACATCACACCATCAGTCCGGCATTCACTACGACTCTGTTGCTATTATTTCCGATTTTATGCGGGGCCTGAGAGTGGCCATGCAGCATTAAGCTTGTTTGCGCCTCGCAACATGGTTCACCGGCAGAGGCCGCTTGATGGGTCCGGATTTGCGCCAGGATCCCCAAGGAACACGGCCAGCATGAATTCCCTGACTCAACATGCGCCATGAAAGACCAAGAGTGGTCATCAGAGGTCACGCAGGGGCTTTTATGTCCGGTATCAAAGTATATCTCATGACAGAATACGAATTTCGTCAACGCCCCACATTCGACCTCGCATCAAAATACAAACCATGAAGCGGCGCAAGTCTTGGCCTGCTCACGATGCAGGCGCACTCACACATGTCACAGTGACGCGGTACAGCTCGGTGCAGCCTCGACATCCGAATAGGCTAAACGGCCAATTCGTGCCAGAAGCTTATAAAAAAAGGTGGCTGCTCAACCCCACCCGTCGCATTCAACTATAACAAGCAAACACCCCTCAGGGTTCGGCTCGACGCATCGCGCAAATGAAACAAGATCAGAATACAAGGTCGCCTTAGCCATGCCTCCAAAGCTAGGTCAGATTGTGGAAACGGTCCTCTACACCTCGGACGTGGCCCGCCTGGCCAAATGGTACAGGGACATCATGGGCATCGTGCCCTTCCACGAGAACCCCCGAAGTGCCGGGTTCAGCCTGCCCAATGACACAATACTGCTGCTGTTCGACCGCAACAAGACGAAGGAGGACAAGATATTTCCCACGGGCGTCATTCCCAAGCACGGGACCGAGACTGGCCTTGGCCAGCACATGGCTTTTGCGTGCGCCTCCCATGACGAGCTCTCCCAGTGGGAGCGGCATTTCAAAAACAAAAATGTCGACATTATCGCAAAAATGAGTTGGGAGCTGGGCGGAAAGTCGGTCTATGTCAAGGATTGGGAGGGACATGTAATCGAGGTCATGACCAGAGGTGTCTGGCCGGTGTATTGACGAACCACTATTGTGTGCTCTTGGTGACTGGGCCTGAAGATAATGGACTGTATGTGTATGATCGCGTTTACTTTTTCTTACGAAACCCGAACCAAATTGGTCACTTTGTCCACTATCACCAGTCCGCCTCGTGTCCTTGCATGCTGGGGTATTGTTGGGTTGGAATATGAGCCGCGCTGGTTATCAATTACCCCATAATTATCACCAGAGACCCGAACGTCCGACTGCCAGTACTTTCAACAGCCATCTTCAATAGAAGGAAGTCTTGGATATACTGAAATAATATCGGCGCGGGGTCCGTCAGAGCCTAGCGACACTCGAGGTTGAACAGTAGATCTGGCTACAAGGTACGGAATCTGGTTTTAAGTTTCTGCATTAATACATCTTGATATATGGGGTATAGAGCCACGTAAAGCTTCTTCGGACTTCGACCACCGCCGTTACGTCGAATGCCATGTCAGTAATCCCTTGTATGCGGGCTCCCGTTAGTCACTGGTCAAGAAATCAAGCCTGGCTGCCATATTGTGACGAGGGTTTAATAGGGCTCGGAACGTAAAGGGTTCAAATTCAAAGATAATATCGAAGAGTGTCAAAGGTCCTTGGTTTTCCAAGAGGAAGGAAGGGAAGAGTAACTACTATACATACAAGAAGTCGGTGAGGGACTTTGCCCCAGGTCTCGTGACCGTAGCTCTCGTGTAACCGGCTATTTCTGTGTGACATATGCCTAGAGCTCTTGTCCGCGCACGTGTTTAATCTGTGTAACTAACAGGTCCTTTGTCGGTGAAGCCCCTTTGTTGGGCTTCACGATTTGTTGGGCCTTTTCTGTGAAACACATGTAAATAAATCATGTTCGATTGCGTGATCTAATAATAGCCGTACTTGCCCGAGCTATAAAATATGCAGAAAGAATATTGTCATTATATTACGTATGACTAAGGACGCTCGTAATGGGGTGGGCTTTTCCAACAGATCGAAAGCCACCTGGCGCTGGTGATAGCAAATATGACTGTTGTCATCCACAAGGCCAACGGATTATTTGACATTACATACGATCATACATAAAATGCATACTAGTGTTTGCTTGTGACAAGGGCTCGGAAAGAGGGCTTGGAGCAATAGCTCAATTCAACTAATAACAGTCTTTGGTATCAAAGGTCCTTGGTTTTCCTTAAGGCCTTGAGGGACCGAAGACGTCTATTTATACAAGAAGTCGGTGAGGGACTTTGCCCTAGGTCTCGTGACCGTAGCCCTTGTGTAACCAGCCATTTCCGTGTAACATTGCTGCTCAAACTGGTATTTACACGGAATTAGTTTTAAGCTGCCCGGGCACTATTTTATCGCCACGCCTAGCTCAGCACCAGCTCAGCAGGCTCGTTGCCTTTTCACAGTGCCCAGCTTATCTACATCTACGGCTATCGAGGAGCGTTGTGGTTCATAGATAAATGCCAAGCAGGAGTATTCAGTCCCCAGTCCGACGAGGGCATGTGCTTTCATATTTAGTGCACCGGTGTATGGAATATCTCCATGCCCTAACGACGTACTAACATTGATGCTTGATGTGGAATTGAGACTTTAGTTGCCCAATAAATCTGTTAATATCTGTCTATGATCCACTTTCTCCTGTCCTCTGTGCTCATGGATTTCATCAAATCCACTTCCGCTTCTTTCACGGCCACGTATCTTTCGACAACATCAGCGCCCAACAGATTTGTCAAATCCTCATCTTCACTGAGGGCGTTCAAAGCATCCTCTATGCTTCCGGGCAACTTCTTCTCAATACCCAACTGAAGTCGCTCGTCAGACGAAAGTAACGCAGGGTCCGTTGTGCAGTCACGCCAGGTAAGCCCCTTTCCCTTCTGAACACCATCGAGTCCTGCTAGAACAACCACCGCTGTGGCTATATACGGATTGGAAAGACCATCCACACACTTCAATTCCCAATGACTGTTTTCGATCTTGCGAAGAGGCGCTTCGCGATTTTGTGTGCCCCATGCAACCCACGTACCTCCTGCCCAGACGCCGTTTCGAAGCCGTTCGTAGCTCACCATATTGCTACACGTGAAGGCGCATATAGCTCTCAAGTGAGACAAAATACCCGCATAGAATGATTCATATAGGTCTGCGTTGAGGTCATCTGACGCGATTGAAATGTGAGCATGGGCCGCGGTGCCGCACGCATTAGCTATCGGTTTGGGATGCAATGTCATCTTGTATCCACAGGCACTTGCGCAGCTTGCTATGACTTGCCGCGCAAAGATCAGAGTGTCCACGGCTTCCATTGCCCTGGCCTTGGGTAAGATTATTTCGAATTGGCCTTTGGCACTTTCTGCGTGCAACATCTCGACGTATACCCCGGCGTGATCGAGTTGCTGTATTGCGGGCTCCAACACTTTTTCGACTACCTCGTGGTCCATGGCTCCGACCGTTGACCAAGCGTGTCCGTCATTGCTATGATCGCTGTATCCCCCGTTGCCTGAGCGGCGAAGGAGCACAAGCTCAATCTCAAAACCAAACCAAAGCTCGATATCCTGAAGGCGAGCAAGGCCCAAGGCCCTTTTCAACATGGTTCGAGGGCAGAGGTTGACGAGCGAGCCATCCTTTTCCTTGAAGTCGCACATTATTGTAATATGACCATCCCGTGGCCCATGATGGAAGGATGAAAAGTCTGGTTGCAGCCTAAATTCTCCAATTGCGCCGACACCAGGAATCAAGACATCATTCTGAAGCACGCCAAGACACCCCTTGGTAACAGTGGCTGAGAGCGGCTGGCTATTTTTTAGCGTGGACAAAACCTGTCGCGAAGGTATGACTCTCATTCTTGGAATACCCGTATAATCCACCCAACATAAGCGTATATAATGTGGCTTTTCGGCGTTGCTCAGGTATGTCAACAAGTGTTGTGACTCAACAGTAGCTGACGTTGCTCCGGAGGATGGCACACTTTCAGGTAGTTGCCTCCTCAACGTTAGACCGAGATTATAAATCTTATTAGAGGTATTGAACAACATATCCTGTACCATTTGGATGGCCTGTTTCCATGTAATGTCCCCCTTTTGCACCAATTTGCACAAGACTGTGTGAAACACCTCTCTCATTTGGACTATGGCGAGGTAAAAAGTCTCCGGGAACCAATGACCATCGGTACTCCATATGATCTTTTCCCACGGACAGAGCTCCAGAATATGGCGTACTATGCTTTCTTGCCCATCTCTGTTGACGAATGGGAAAACCTCGCCGATATCAGCATATACATTTTCATACATTGCTGCCATGTATCCTGCTTCCCGATCGAAGGGATAGCCAGAATGCAGAAGAACAATTGGGACTGTTGGATATTGCCGTGCGAATTCTTGCAGATGCGCCGGAGAAGATCGTGTCAAGGTGAGATCATTATCACCGAGGCCGGTGTGGAATTGAATGGGCTTTTTGTGAGTCGACTTGGAGTCCCGGATTAACTGAGCGAGGCGGTGGACGATGAATTCATTGAGCGCGCGATGATTCAACCTCGTGAACCTCGTAGCGTTCACTGACTGCCTTTGTGAGAAAATACTGGCAAATGCCACGCGCGCCTCAGACTCGCTGGCCCCGGATGCAATGTCAAGTCCCGTTCGATAACAAATGACCGACTTGAAGCCGACAACGTCCGGGTTGGAAATTGCACCTCTAAGCTCGGCCTCGAAATCGGCGATGGCGTAGTCAAATGCTCTCGCAGCCGATGTCTGTGAGATGCACGCAAATTCTATAAATTTGGCGGCAACTTGCTCAATGCGGAGGATACGTTTGCTGGGGCTGGGGGCAAACTGGTCAAAGTAGCTGTAGGGTTCGACAGCTTGCTCATGATCCAAGCCATCATCGACAAGGACGCACTCGATGCCAGAAAGGCATTTCCGAGTCCATTCGGCGTAGTCATGTCGTCGTTCTTTTGCGATGGCGGCCTCCACAGCGTCCCAAGTCGCGGCACATCCAAGTTGTTCCGAAAGCTGCTTGACGGCTCGAATATGGGCCAGGCTGGTTCGCGATGAGTCGAGTGCGTCGCCATGAGCTTCCGTCACAATGGTAAGCAGGGGATACTTGGCGATATGACTGCTTTTAAGCAGCGGATGTGCGTGGTTGTCAATAATCGGAGTCGAGAGTATTGACCGACGCAAGGCCTCGGCGCCAGCCTGAAAGCCTTGGTCCATTGTTGACTTTGCCACCGGTCATCAAGAGGAGCTTGTTTTGTGAAGATGCAACTTTGTCGTCGTCGGTCTTGTTGGGCACATTCTGGATTCGGGCTTTTCGCTTGTGGCAGCAGCTGCATAATGGAAGGCCAGTCACGTCATTCCATTGTCCGATTAGGCAATGATCTGCATGGCCCAACCTCCTGCAATGGGTCGCTCCTTCCGCGACGCAACCCAAGCCCGATGTGTGAATTCCGCCATGTCTTTGGGATGATTCGTGAGACCAGACGGCATGAAGCTGGTACCAGACGCCGATAGACCGTCAGCATCGCTGCCCGAATACGCCGAGAGCTTGTACCAATGACTTGGCGACGTGGCGTGTGGTTTCAATGTTGGTGTCGCATGATAACGTAGGCATCGTGCCTGGCCGCTCGCCCAAACCACCAGCCGGCATATACCGCAGCGCCCCATCTCTGCACTTTTGCATCCCTACACCAACATTGAACTCTCCGCCAGTTGTGTGTCCGCAGGCGGAAATGGAACAAGGCGTCAACTGATATCCTGAGCAAGGTCCATGGCTTCTGTCTTTGAACCTGCCCTCTTCTCACCGCCTCCATTGGACTGCCCTGACGATGCGGACCTGTCAACCACTCAATCACGCTATCAAAGAAATCCGACCTGTTCATTTGTTCCAGTCGTCATGCCGAGAAAAGACCGACAGAGACGTAGTCAGTTTCTTCACCAACATCGTATCGCTCCACAAATGCTGTGGCAATTCGAGAGGCCAATATCTGGCCCTTCGTATGGAAGCTGTTCTAAAGCTTCTTGAACGGCCATGGCTCCGGAGAGTTTGGGCTACTTCAAGAGGCAGCTCTTAATGACAACGTCACATTTTTTTTGCCTTGTGGGCAGGTGGTCGAACGGCTGTTACACTATCGAACGAGACGTTGACGGCTTCTACTTTTGGACCACATCGCATTGGTAGATTCTGTGCCGCAGCAAGTTCTCAGTAGCGAGAGCTCAATTCAGTTCCGACATGTATGGAAACAAACTCTTGTCGCTTTCCGGCCATACGGTTGATACTATACATACCGTCCTACAGAATCAATATCATCCTCAGTAGGATCTGTCTGCTTTCAACGCCCACAGGAACGCATGGGGCTTCACACAGGACTTGCAAGCTTTTGGAAGAGGCTACACGGGAAATACATACTGTTCCGAAGAACGCCTGGAGGCGCTTTGGAAGACGCCAGTTGCCGACTGCGATGCATACCTGAAACCCAGCTCAACTGTGCGTCCACCAGCGAATGAGACGAGGCCGCAAACATGGCCGGGAGTTAATTTGTTCCAAAGGCCAATATCAGCAGTCATTTTCCGTGGCGTGTTGTTGACCAGAAACCCGCTCGCCATCTCGTAGATCAGGTAGACGCTTGACTTGTCGACAAAAACGAATACTCAACATAGCTGACGGGTTTCATCCAATGCTCTCAGGCACAGCATGGCTTTGGCGGCAGTTTGCGACCTCGTCTTGTTTACTAGGCAGGCATGGAAATGACCAGCTTTTATAGCTGCGCAATAAAATGCCGAAACATTAAAATAAAGCATCTGGCTAATTTGAATTGAACATTCTATAGGATTACTTTAGTTCCACTGACATGATTGGAGTAAAAGCGTTGCCAATGCTGACTCAATCGCTAGAGGCGTGATCGGTGGCATCAGTACGAGCCTTCTTCCCGTCCCTTATCTTCTCCCTTATCTTCCTCTTTCCCGAATGGAGCTATTCGTCGGTACTCTTGTTCCGCAGCGCCATGTTTACCCTGGCGGTGAAGTGAATGACCTCGCCAGCAACTAGAATCAAGTGTGGCTGTGTGGTCTATTCTCAGTACTCGTTCTTAGCCATCACCCTCTTATTGATACGCTTGTTCTGCAGCGGCATGACTGCGGCCTGGACGAATATCGTCGTCCACGGCGGCAAGAGAGTCTAGATGTCCAGTCTGGAGGCCTCAGCTCCAGGTCCTCACCTAACATGAAGGCAGCCGAGTCGGGATTTCTTTCGCCTGCGTCACGCTGAACCGATGCAATCCGACAAGGGGACAAACTCGTACTTGCGCCGCTCGGTATGAGCGAGCCGTTGTTGAGTCTTCTGCTTTTTGGGCAGTTTACGTTTTACGCTCAAGACTCGTCCGCGCTCTTTCCTTCACGGCAGTACGCAAAGCTGAACATGACCAAGATGAAACCAGAAATTTCTACACCATGATGCTATGCGATTTCTCTAGCAAATTCTCGATATAGGCTCCCCTAAGGACAACTAATCACATGGGGCTAATGGCCGGATTTGGTTGGTTTCTCACATTGTCCAGTGGAAGGAATACTAAGCGGCCTATGTGTACGCATCCCTCTCTTCTATCGGTAGCATTACCAGAACATCTGGTGCCTTCTCGCCCTCAATTCCAAATTGCCTCATGCGCAGAGTCATACATGAGATGTGATACACGAGTATAACAGAATATCGGGATACCTCCCTTGGCCAAATCAGCTCAAAATTCGGTAATTGTGCCACTGCTATACTAAGTATAGAGTCGATTAATTATCGTTAGCTAGAGACGCTTCACTTTTGTACAGAAATAAAAAGAAATCCAACCGTCTGTATTGTTGCTGGGGCTTTCATTACCCATATGCCGCGTTAATATGCCAAACTTCTGAAAGTTGGCTTATACCTATTGATGAGCACCGTGGAGAATTGAAAAATAGCGAGGGGTGGTGCACTGGTCCGTCAATTTGCAATATACGTGTAAGAAAGCAAGCATCGAAGTCTCTGAAGAGTAGATGGTTTATTTCGGAGTAGGAGACAACGGCACGGACAGTACATTTTACGGATAATTGGCATATTAGCCATTTGCTCATATGAATTTATAAAGAAGACAGTCACAATAGGTGAGTTTATTTTCAATTTCTTCTTCGACGAATGGTTGTCTACGGTTATTTTGCTGACTAGGCTGTTGAAAGGCGGCGTCTTCGCGGAAGGAGTAATGCAGTAGCATGTAATCGAGTTGGGGGTCGAAGACGCTCGGGACTCTTCACGTACTTCAAGTATATAAACCAATAAAGCCAACAGAGTAGAGCAATATGCAATAATACTCATTATACTATATCATAATAACTCAAAAAACAAAGAGTTTTTCTGTTGCATAAACTTTAACCCTAACCCATGCTTTACCTCAAAGATATGACTTGCGGCTCAGACTTGGGTATTTGATAATCCCTTGTGACGACTGTACATAATCAAAAGGATGTGAACTCTACTTGTAAGACGAGGTAATGCGCTTACAAGCTGTTATGGGAATGGCGGATTTCCCTCAACCGTGGTTCTGTTGTATCGGTGTCGCCGCCGGTCTCCCCATTTTTCCATTCCCCAACATGCTACGTTTCTACTACTCGCTCGACGTGTAAACGCTTCCTGTAGTCTATCTACATATTATGTAGATCTTTCATGCACCCCTGGAACGCGGAAACAACATCACACAGAATATTATCCAAAACCACCCCGCACAGTCCCATCTTTGAAGCTTTTGGCCCGTGACTATTGGGGTGGCCGATGAAACCTACTTTTTCTGCCTAGTTATCAGGAGCTAGGTCTCGGAAACACCGCCGGGTTGCGACAGCCCACCCCTAGCCGCAAGTTTGTCAGCGGTCGTGCCGCAATAGGTTAACAAGACATGTGAACCGTGACAGGCAGTAACTAGTTGGCATTGACCCATCTTTTCAATGGCTTCTAGTGCCGGCAGTTCATTCTATAGTGGGTTGCTGGCAGAGAAACCATCCAGCCTTACTGCAGGTCCCTAAACGGCAGATCCGAGCCCCTTCAATGTCGGGAAGGGGCGATATGGGAACGAGGCTCTCGTGGATGACATGGTAGTAGTCAACTCAAGACCAATCACTTGACAATACGAGGACTGGTCCTATAACAGCTTTCATGCTCTCCTACAACGTGAATAAGGATGCTCAGAGATAGTAATTCTGCTTCGTAGTCTACACGGTCATGTCTTATTGCTGCGTCTCAACCCGGTGTTGACCGATGCTGTTGTCGACTCGGTGTCGCGTCCAGTATGTGCATCAGCTAGTACTAGCACAAGTTGTACGGAGTAGACGGCGTGGCATCATGGGCCGTCTTGATTGGATACCAACCGTTTCTATAAGCAAAATAATTGTACACTAGTGAGAAATAACCTTGCGGAGCAGGCGTAGGATCATGTTTGACAAGAAGCTTCGAATGACCATGTTAGACATTTGCGCCCGGAGTTCGCAGATGCGGTCACTCCAGTCCCACTCGACTCTATTCGGTATCCGGACCCTGCCGGTTCTCGGTGGTGTCTGGTAAGTAGAACTTGCTACGAGCCCATGACAAGTGCTCGAGAGTTGCTATCAATTCCATAAATAGGACCGTCATACCCGGTCATTAAAGACATCCAAGCTTCTACTTCTTTCACCAAAAACACCATTTCCCCAAAATTCCACAAAGTTTTTCCACAAAGTTTCGGGTTTCCAAGAACACAGCAGCATGAAGTTCACCAACCTCCTGGCCTATCTCGTCGTCGGCGTCACCGCCGCAGTCGCTTCCCCTGTCCCCAAACCTGAGGCCGCCCTGTCCAACCTTCCCAGCCTCAATGCCGCGCAAAGCGGCTACGCCAAATCAATCATTGCCAAGGCCAAGGCCGCTGGTGTCCAACGACACGGCTGCCAGGCCGCCATTGCCACTGGTCTCGTCGAGGTTTGTCACCGATCCGCCGTCTCCTATCCTTTTAAGCCGTGACAATTCGCTGACAAATTTATAAATGCAATAGTCTAAGCTTCTCATGTACGCGAACAACGCGGTCCCGGCATCGTTGACGTATCGTCACGGCGGCATTAGCTCTGATAACGACTCCATTGGTATTTTCCAACAGCGCGCCTCCGTCTACAAGAACATTGCCTGCAGCATGGATGCCGGCTGTTCTGCGGGCCAGTTCTTTTCTCAGATGAAGCGTATCGGTGGCTGGCAGACTCTGAGCGTTGGCGCTCTGTGCCAAAAGATCCAGCAGTCGAGTTTTCCCGATCGCTATGAGAAGCAGGTTGCTGCTGCTGCGTCAATTTGCGCCGCTGGCGGCTTGTAAATAAAAGGGGTCAGCTTGTACATGTCTTTACATTCATAGAACGCTTTACTTGTCTATAAACGCAGAGATTTATCCCGTCCTAGCCTAGAGTCTGCTAGACGATTCATTGATGCTTTCGAACGAATCTCTTGTCTCCCAGAATTACCTTGTCATAATTTTGTGGAGATGAACTGCAAATTAACCTCACAATAGCCTAATTCGTGCGTGTTTCTGGGATGTAGCTCTTGCTTAGCATATTAGACAGTAGCTATGGGCGGAAAAGGCGTAGCAACGCTGATACAAAGCCTTGCTAGATAGAGCTGTCCGTCATGTAGTTGCTCAAGATTGTCTCAATAGTAGCTACATACTCATAGCAAGTTAAACACCTTGCTCTATTTCTTCCATCCACTTTCCCAATTAGGCACGGTCGATACGAACGGCAAAGCATCCTGGCCGCGCGTAGTGAAGGTGGATATACTCGGCCTTTTCATTTTCCATCATTTTGGCAGAGACGCGCATCAGTTCATCCCCCTGTACCACATCCGCACTCACTAAGCAATGAGCCGAGTCAAAGCATCGGACAGAAATGAGCCGCCGGCGGAGTTGTTGGGGAAGCAGACCATCCGGCTTGTACGGCGCGCATTGCGGTGTTGAATGCACGAAAATAGGTCCCGGCTGTCTGTACGGGCTGTCGCCTAGCCACGGATCGTAAGGCGCAAGGAGCATGAAATCTCCCATCTTTCCGTCCTGTAGACAGCGGCGGCATGGAAAGGCATTCTCCCCGTCTACTTGGACTGTTTTGGTCAAGGATGAGGGCACGCTTTGGACGGCAAAAGGAGTGGGAAGTGCGCGCAGCTTCAGTGTTGGCGGAATGTTCTGCCTCGGGTCCTGTCCCCAATACGTTTGTGCGATTAGGCCTGTTCGCTGGGTTTACGGTAGGATTCAGAACGTGGCTTTCACTCACTTTATTTGAGTTGTTGATCGACATCTTGCGCTCTGCTTGTGGAAGGGTTACTAGGTAGGAGATTTTGGCCGCGAGGAGCGGGCAGCGGGGAGAGGGGGATATATATAATGAGAACAACATGCCATGCAGAGTATGTTGCTTTATAACTAGGTGCGTGAGCTTATTGATCATGTACATCGTTTATTGCTGTTAAAGTGACGAATGGCTGACGTTGCTGTTCTCAGCCGCAGATTGGCTGGGTTTAAGCCGGGCCCAGCTTGCTCTTATAGTCTGGGAGGCTGATCTTTTATTTAGAGCCAGCTATATGATTCAAACCCAATACATATAGTATATACCCGGATTTAAAGGTCTCCTATATATGATTTTATTTACTATATATATACTCTGCCAAGTTACCTCGTTTAATTTAATAATAAATATCTCAAACCGCAAGTAGGTACACGAGGCAACAAGTGCCCAGTTCAAGTCTCATCAGCCCACCTGTTCTCAGAGAGATATCTATCCCAGTCCACGTAGCCCACAGGCTCCAACGCTCCCTCATATTCCGTAATGTACCCATTTACACATTCTGAAAAAGTCACCTTCTTCTGTTGATTGAAAAAGAAATCATCATACTTTGTATCCATGGCATCGTCAAGCGAGCGGACGTTGTCTTTGGGATCAGGAAATAGCGTTTTCCAAGGCTCTCTACAGACTTTGCCCTTGCAGCTCTTGAGGGTGAGCAGCAGGGCGTCCAGACGAGCAGACAGGGCAGGTATGTCGTATCCCGAAGTCTCTTCCTCGCTTCCATACAAATTCGTCATTTGGTGTGGATCAGTCTTCATGTCGTATAGCTGGTGCTCGTTGGTACACCAGACGCCGTACATGAAGTCGTGCTTGTCACCGACGAGACGGAGAGTCTTGTACGTGTTGTTCGAAAAAGCCCCCTGTAAGTTGCCAAATACCTCGCCCTCGAGGTAGCCCCGACCCCAGTATTCAATGTTGACGTGCTCGTTCTTGCGCACCGGGCGCCTTTGGTCTTCGGGCGTAACTGCGATAGGGACGCCATCAAAGTCTTCGTGCAGAGGGATCCCCGCGAGTTTGAACAAAGTAGGGACAATGTCGGTGTGGGAGGTCGGGAAAGAGACCTCTTTGCCTGCGGCAATGCCGGGCCCGCGAATGATGAAGGGCACATTGATGTCCTCTTCGATGTTGCACGTCTTTCCGGGGGGTAATCTATGCTGTCCGATGTGGTAGCCGTTGTCGCTGGTGTAGATGATGTATGTATTGGCAAGGACTTCTGGGACTTTCTCCAACACATCAATGATGCCGCCAACTAGCTCATCGACAGCCTGTAGTGTCTGCAACCGGGCGCGATAAAAATTATCGCTGTATTGGATTTGTGTAGAGGTCAATTGCGGAAGATTCTTTAGATAGTTGACATGGCCGGGCTATGATAGGTTCTCAGCATTGCGCAATCTCATCTGCGGGTTTCAACGTACTGTACTTGGATTGAAGCTTGGAGAGCGGGGAATCGAGACATTTGGAAATAGATGCTTATGTCGGTCGGCAGGAATCGGTGTCGTAAACCCCGTGTTGGCGTGAGGACCTATAGGCGTTACACCCAAGAAAAAAGGCTTGCCCGCAGCAAGGGCATTATCGAGGAACTCCAGGGACCTATTCGCAATGACGTCGGTGGAATACTGGCCCTTTATACTCCTGTATTCATTTTTGTCTAGGGCCATGATGGCATCAAGATAGCTATACGTTCCAGGGTCAAGCAAGACTAAAGACGCACAACACGGTCAGTTGGGGATTTGAGCAAGCAGGGATTTGTGCCTGTAGACATGACGCACAGTCAGAACGAGTCCATCCTTTGGCAAAGGGCTGGTTGTACGTGCGAGTACTGTGCTGATTCATGAGTTTTCCTGTGTAGTATGTGTTGTACCCGTAGCTCTGTAGCCACACGGGCAAATACGCCTCATTGAGCCCCTGTTTAGCAAATTTCGTGTATCCGCCTGCAAAACATCAAAGTCCAGTCAGTCTGACATACGGTTCGCCGAATGATCCGTACACATGGATCGAAACTAAATGTGAGGAGCTCAGCCACTTATAGAACATACCATATGGCTGTTATTTACATTGTTAATCAATCTATGGTACAAGGATAAACGCCGACCAGAAAGGTCTGAAAGATTTGGACGTACCCATGACACATCGGTAACATTGGTGTTGTGAGCAGCCTTGCCCGTAAGGAGAGACACCCTTGACGGACAACACAATGCGACAGTGCAGAAATGTTTGTTGAATGTGGTGCCTTTTTCAATCAGCTGCTTTTGGACTATGTTCTGATATTCGAGGGAGTTTAGGTGCAGATCTTGATCATCCGTCATAATAAAGATAAAATTCGGCTTTGCAGTGCCATTTTGATGGTGATTTGTACCGCTGGCCATGCGGAAAGCGAGGGCTAGAGCCGCAAGCAAGAACAATGGTATTGCCATCTTGTTCCAGATGCCTTGGGTGCCTGGAACTACTGGCGATGAAGGCGACGGTCGGGTTGTCGGTTGAGGACCAGCCGTGGCAAGAGAGTGTTTCTCAGCCCTCCGGTTTGGGAGAAGTTGAGGCATCGTGCCGCAATGCTGCCGGCCGGGTATCAAATGCCTTTATAAATCTTTGCCCGTTCCCCTAGCCTCACACTAGGCAGCTTGGGTTATGGTACGGTAATAAGGTCGACCGGCAATTGTTGAGGTAGTATTCGACCGGACATGAAGGAAAATACATAATGCCCGTGACTCGTTTGGACACGGCGTTTTGACACTGGAGTTTCCCACGTTCGGTTGTCATGGTGTCATCGCTCATGCATCTCGACAGAGGTTGTGGCCCACATAGTTTACCAAAAGAACCAATTATACGACATCTTTTCCTCATGACGTGGTGCGGTGGAACTATCGCGACATTCAGCTCATGTAGACTTAATAACAAAGCGCAACGGGGCACTTGTGCTGATCCCTTCCCGAGCCGACGCATTACCGATCTTCCGGTGTACTAAATGTATTTTGTCCTCTGCCGGGCCGGACCTGTCAGCGACCTCCCGATTACACTTGAGACTTTATCCTATCATGTGATGGCTGCAATGGACTACCAGCCGACATTGATAGTTACATTGCATATGCCAACACCGACCGTTACGTACTACTCTGCAGAGCAGGAAACAGAACAAAGGGCCCAAGGAAAATCCCTTCATCGGATCGTTAAGTGGAAAAAGTTGGAGAGGAAAAGGCCCGTTTGTGCAACCGGCCGGCGATCCCCCGCACGGAACGTCGGCAGGGATGACGTGGCGTGCACGACGACTTGGTGTTTTCCGGTTCCCGGAAGCTCTTGGACAATCCATCACTTGGCACAATGTCTAGTGCTCTGCATTCATGGCTTCCGGTTGTAATATGGAAGCAGCTTCCGAAGTGCTTGATACATCCGTTTCCTCAACAAGGGCTACTTACAAACGTGCTATAACTCTACTGCAGAGGACGTACCTGATAGCCAGCCGAAAAAATGCCAGGCGAGTGCAAGCTTGAGATATTAGATTGATTGTGTCCTGGGCCGAGAGCCGAGGGACCTTGTCTTTGCGGAAAAGCTCAAATTATGTACAGTCCAATCCTTAAAACAGACACCCAGGCCTAATATAACTTTGTGAATAGATACTACGCACATCAACAAGTTATGAGCCTGGGCTTGTGGCTAATAATAACATTTGCTATAATTTAATGCAAAGCCAAGTGCAAATACATGACCTATATTCCAATAATCAGACCTATGATTTTTTTCAACGAATCACCTGTGGCTGATGGCGGCAGCACTTTCTCGTTTGGTTCCTTCAAGAGACAACTGAGTGCCCGATTGGGGTCGGACTACAATTCGTGACGTGTGCAAAGTATCGTACGAGCCCAAGCGGCTTGTGATTTGTTACCTAGTTTCATAACAGGCTCACGCAAAACGTCCTACTATAAACATGTCATAGGAGGATCCACGGTTATGGCTAGGGCTGGCGTGTGCAGGCAAAAACAAGAGCTGGTGGAAATTCAGCGAGTGTAAGTGAGCAATAGCTCGCCGACGACGCAATGCTTACTTTCCACACGACCACAAGTGTTGCTTTTAAGACCATCTTCTACTAGAGTTTACATTTGTGACAAGGGCTCAAAGAGGGCTTGGAGCAATAGCTCAATTCAACTAATAACAGTCTTTGGTATCAAAGGTGCTTGGTTTTCCTCAAGGCCTTGATGGACCGAAGACGTCTATTTATACAAGAAGTCAGTAAGGGCCTTCTGCCCTAATCCCGTAACCGTAGCCCTTGTATAACTTCTTGACATTAGGCCATTTTCGTGTAACAGCTATGGAGAGCCAAAGTGTACCGAAGTCGTCAAGGCCGAGGTGTTTATTGGCTGTCAGCTTGTCTGGGCCAAGGACTTTTCCATCGCCAAGGCCGATCCCCCCAAGACGCAGACATTTAGGGAGTTCCTGGGCTCGCAGTATATATATCAGACCTGTATGGCAGATGGTCCAAAGGGCCTAGAGGTCACGCTTACTCTCAAGTATGGACGGGACAGCATGAGATTCTGCTCTGTAGAAGTGTTTGAGGTTGTGCCGCGGAACACTTCCCAGACACGTTAGAGAGCTTAATGGTCTGGAGTATATTCACACGAATAGCAGATAATTTGAAGTAGTTGATGGGTATAGTCGTCAAAATATATTGTTTCAGCTGTTGAGGGTCTCACGTGATCGCGTGCGGATGAAAAGCCATCTGCACATTCTTCTTCCTCTAGCCTTTTACCCAGGCTTTACAAGACGATCAGAATAGAGCACGATTTTACCATCCTTATCTTTGCCCTAGCCTTTCCATACCAGCAGACGGCTGGGGTCCGGGTCCGGGTCCGGGTCCGGTCTGGTCTGATCAAAACGAGGCTGAAAAACATGGAGAGGGCGACCGCTTCCATGCATGTAAACAATTGTGCGACCGTAATACGGTAATGGCGCAAACTAGGGCTTACTTCTCCTTTTCCTTCTTTCTTCCCCTCTTTCCTTGACCAATTTCTCTGTGTCTAAGCCATTCCTTGTACCCGGGCCACTGCTTCATGACGGCCGAATTTCACACCAATATTTGTCATCGGGAGCCATCATATCTCGCCCAAGCCATTGCGCGATGCAATTCACGACCACTGGACCTGTTTCCCGATGTGTCGCTGTGTTGGTATCGGTGGTGGTAGTATGGCTGATCTGGAAGCGGCGTGTCCAGCAAGAGGTAGCACAATCAAGAAAAAGCCCGCGTAATTAGCACTGACACTGCTCTCCATGACCATTTTAGACCGAGAAGCGATTTGCATCTGAGCGTGGATGCCAACCGTTGCGGCCTTGGTCAGCCAAGTGGCCCTTGGGGCTAGACTTGCTGCTAAAGGCATTTACATACGCAAGACGAGGGCAGATTTTGCATTATTTTCTACAAGTAGTAGAGCAATCGGGAACCACTTTCCAGCAGAATTTGCTGGGTGGACGCGGCGTCAACACGGTTGACCCGGCCAATATTGAGGCTATCCTGTCCACCAATTTCAATGGTATCGACCATCCGTCACAAACAAAACATCCAAACATGTCGGGGCTGATGCCACAACCACAGATTATAGCCTAGGATTGCGTGCCCCGAATTTTCAACCCGTTCTTGGCAGCGGTATATTCACACAGGATGGAGCAGCTTGGAGACACTCGCGGCAGCTGCTTCGGCCACAGTTTGCGTCAAACCGAGTGCACAATTTTGAACAGGTTAAAAAATGTGTCGAGCATCTCATCGAATCGATTCCCGGTGACGGAATAGTCGACCTCCAGCCTTTGTTTTTCAAGCTGACGTTCGATACAACCATGTTTTTGCTTTTTGGTAATTCCGTCAACAGCTCCGACTGGGGCCAAGTGGCTGGTCAGGAGTCCAAATTCGCGCAAGCATTCAATTTGTCGCAAGAATATTTGTCTCACCGCGGACGCTTGGGCCCATTCTACTGGCTGCTCAATGACAAGGCTTTTCGGGATGCGTGCAAAACGTGTCACGATTTCATGGATAAAGGCATCGCAAAAGCGTTGGAGGCTTTTGTACAGACAGACCAGGGAGGAAAAGGAGAGCATCGTGACGCCGATACTTATGTGTTTGTGGAGGCTCTCATGCAGCAAACAAGAGACCCACGGGTTCTCCGGGACCAGTGTTTGAATGTTTTGCTTGCAGGGCGCGATACAACAGCGTGTTGTCTTCATTGGACATTGTATGGCGAATTCCACCACTGAGATATGTCGAATACTGACTGTGGCAGTCGTCTTCTTGCTCGCCACCAGCATATCCTCGATAAATTGCGCAGAGAAATTGACCAGATATCGGGCTTGGGATCAAGCGCACCTCTGCCCACAAGGGAAGACCTGAGACGCATGTCATATCTCCAACTGGTCATCAAAGAAGGCATGCTATCGTCGCCCTGATCAGTCCTATTTTTGCCATTTCCGCTCACAATACCAAGATCCAGTCTAATGAGGAAATAGTCCTTCGTCTTTATCCGTCCGTACCCGTCAACTCGAGAGAGGCCATACGACTTACAACGTTGCCTGTAGGTGGCGGGCCCGACGGCAAGTCTCCGGTCCTCGTAAGGCCAGGCGAGGGAGTTGGGTACTGCGTATATGCAATGCATCGCCGTAAAGACATCTACGGCCAGGACGCCGAGGAGTTTCGCCCTGAGCGTTGGGAAGGTGATTCTTTAAGGGATATTGGATGGGCATATCTACCATTTAACGGAGGGCCGAGATTGTGCTTGGGTCGTAAGAAAAGTCCTCCCCAGAGCCGTGTTGTTTTTTTTTCGGCCCGTGACTGACGAGACTCATCATGTAGAAGAGTTTGCTTTACTTGAAGTTGCATACACAGTGGCGCGATTGGTGCAGGTCTTCCCCAAAATCGAATTGCCTCGTGGAGAGAGGGAAGTCAAAGTCGGGCAAGAGAGACAAATTCTCACCTTGGTCGTCGCTAGTGCCGAAGGATGTGTAGTATCTTTGAAGGACTGATGACAATACGTCGATCCTTTCGACGAAGCCCAGCTTTTTTGCGAACCATCTGGGGAATGCTCAAACTCTTTTCGTTTCTTTTCTTCCCTATCGGGGTGGGATCCATGTATAGACTATATTCCGCAGTCTATGCGATAAAATCTTGTGAGATTTTCCAAGACAACCCTTAACATAACAACCCATTGCCACTGTTTTTCACACATGCGACTGTTACTTGTCCTTCTTCTCCAGGTAAACCTCTTCTCGCATTTCTCTTGCTACATTCATGAATTGACTAGCCCCAATAGCCGTCAGAACATGCCATAAACCATGGAACTCGAATAGCCAAGCCCAAGGCAGCCCGACTTGCCGTCTCACGGCTCGAAGCGTGGCACAATATTCCAGGTCGATATTCCATAGGACATAGCCAATCAGGCAAACGCCTATAGCTTTCCAGGTTCGCATATTCCAATCACGACTTTTAGCCTTTGCAAACGGCGCCGGCTGGAGCCAATGGTATAGATATTGCGTGCGTAAGATAACCAGCAGTATCCCAGTTGCAAAAGCAATTACTTGGTAGATGATTCTTGGCGACTGGATGTAAAAGCCTGCAAAAGTGATAAAGACAAAAGCAAGGCCAATGGAAATGGAGCGGGATCTTAAAGGTGACTGTCGTAGCGTGAGAGTGGCTTGTAGCATTGACCAGGTCAGGCCAAGCATTGAGAACTCATCGGCGAATTCCAGTGTTTGACGAAGGCTCGCATGGAATAAGAAGGACCCAAAGCCTAAGCTCAAAAGCGAGATACTCATAAAATCCAGCTTTGGAGATAACAACCCACGGCTTCCAGGGCCATACATGTATCGAAGAGCAAGATATACTAGTCAACAAGTCTTTTAGCGTCGGCATTTCCTTGGCTTGGGCATGATGGCACAGCTGGCTCGCTCACGCTGGTCAACCCGTGCCGAATGGAAAACGCACGTACCATACGCAAGATTCGTCAAGGAGTTCACAAATTCAGCCAAGAATCGCGTCAGAATGTAGTCCTCTTCACAGAAGCTGCCTGCAAGTCAGCACAAGGCTAGCGATTAATGTCTTCAGGAACGTCAATATACTTTGCGCGACTGTTGGGCGGGCCCCAAACTCCCGTCAGTGAATAGGGATCGCCGTCGTAACGGATATTGTGATGGCCCATGTCTAGATTTTCGTAAAGCGCAGTCGATACACTGGTGTCACGCGGCGCCGTTGCTGTGAAAGATAGAATCTTGAAATGGCTCTGGTTTAATGGCAGAAGACGACCAGGCGCGTCAATGGGTTGAACGAGTCACCTGGGCGCCAGACCAAACTGGATTTGACGAGAAAAAAAAGTACCAGACAGCTCCAGGGACATGTACGGAGCCGTTTGGTGTGGTGAATTTGCAGCTTGGCCCAGCCTCCACATCTAGCGGCGGGCGCGTATCCCTCCCCTTTTTGCCGTCCAATCAACAGTGCAGCAATCGACACATCCCTGCTGCAGTGACAGTCACAAACTGCCACCGAGTCGGTCTTATGTAAGCTATTGACAGTCTGCCAAAAGTGGAGAACTCTCCTGGCAGTGCAGGCTCTCCATCCCTCTTTACCACACTTCGTTTCCTACGGTTTCGCGCAGCATTGATGTTTTCTCCATCCTTCTTTCGCCAATTAAGATGGGATCTATGCCATAAACTGGTTGAGACGTGTTATGGCGGTATTTGAAACAAGGCATTGAGAGCAAGCAGGCGGGAATGGGGGTCATCTGCAGTACGCCATGTTTGTTCAGCTGTGGTCACCCAGGTAAGCAACAGGCAGGGAGATCTCTCCCAAGATTGGTGGCCGGATATGCAATTCATCGGGTGGCTGAGAAATTCGTTTTACGAAGGATTCGTCACGCGCATGCACAGAAAGGGTTCACCCGCGCTGTGGTTTGCTTTCCTCGAGATGGTCACTTCACTAGCGTGGAAATGATCTTGGTCAACCTCTTGTCGTCTAACATCTCCCGTCTGTACTATTGGAGAGACAGGAAATCGAAATCGAAATCGAAATAAAGACAGTAGGCGTGTTGTCGGGGTCGGCCCTTCAAGGAACATGGAGCTAGCTCATAGTGTGACGCTGGGGTTGCATCGCAAGCCACCTCATAACTCATAACATTGCTAAAAGTGCATCATTGGGACGTGGAGATATTCTCGATATCGGCATAGTATCTACAAACGAACCATCTGGTCTTTCTGGAGCTAAAAACCAGATGACTCGGGGCAAGACATCGCATGGAAAGCTGAAGCGTATTCCAGCCTTCGCAGGTAGGCTGAAATTGACTGGGGCTCAAGATTCTTCACCAGAAGAGCAGACATCATCTGCACATCTTACACCATGGTGGTACATGGCCAAGCCCCTCCCTCACACCGGAATGGTTCCAGGACTCAGCCTCTATATATGTACAGGAGCCAGGGAGGTGGCGTCGCCTCGAGACAGCAGACAAGGCTTCGACTCCTAAGACGAGACCCTCGAAGGCTGTCAGAGCTGGCCCGGATGACCAAGTGCAAGACAGCATCCTGACTAGATCTCTTGACTAGATCATGGTTTCTACTCTCCCCAATGGCGCAGTTAGATCCAGCAATCTACACTATTGCATGGATTGCACCCCTTGAGATCGAGGCCATTTCAGCCCTGCATTTGCTCGATAATTCACATCATGGCCGATTTTCTCTCAGTCGCGGGGATGATTACGTATTTCACGCTGGCGATGTATGCGGACATAATGTCGTCATCGCAACATTACCGGCTGGTCAAGAATATGGTACAGGATCAGCCGCGGCCTTGGCTGCCCAAGTCAAGAGGTTTTTCCCCAACCTTTGGTTTGGCTTACTTGTTGGTGTAGCCGCTGGGTTACCTCTTCTCTTTGGACCTGAACGACGCGACATCCGGCTCGGCGACGTATTGGTCGCGCTTCCCGAAGGTGACAGCGCAGGGTTATTCGCATACGATTTAGGGAAAGAATGCGCCGCAAAAGGCTTCCAACCCTTGCGATCTGGACATGTCCTTGCTGTAACAGAAACTGTCGTCAGGTCGGCCATCGGGAGTATCAAAATCCACGCGCCAAATGATGCGGCCTTTTTTCTTCCGTTTTACCATGATATCAAGCACAGAGAGCATGCATCTGGGAATTTCATGGACCCTGGTCAGGATAATGACGTGTTTTACGACATGAACGAGCACGGAGTGCACAGCGTAATTGCCCGAGAACCGCGGCCGAAGTCGAGACGTACTCGAGTCTGGTATGGGCCAATAGCCTCTGGAGAGAAGCTAATGAAGAACGCAGTGAAGCGCAATGAACTAAGGGATAGGTATAAAGTTATCGGCATCGAGATGGAGGCTGCCGGGACAATGAATCGCATACCTGTGGGTGTTATCCGCGGGGTATGTGATTATGGAGATGAGCGAAAAAACAAAGAATGGCAACCTTACGCAGCAGCCATGGCTGGAGCGTATGCCAAAGCCGTTTTGGCACAAATTGGACCCAAGATCCTTCAGTCTGCAGCTGTATCCGAATCCAGCCAGGGTAGTTCCACCAGTCAGTCCTTGAAAGAAACCGTTCTGTGACAAAGTATAACACTGACTCAAGAAAAGTCATCAGGGACTTGCCCCAACCGAGTACAAAAAGTGACGGATATTCGGACGAGCCATGCAGGAACGAGTATTTCGAGACGCCGCAATCAGTGACCAGCCTCTTCACGGGCCGAGAAGATTTGCTTGATGATCTTTCCCGTACCTTTATCCAGTCAGGAAGCCCGAGAGTTGAGGCACAGCGCCGCTTTGTGATCTACGGACTAGGTGGTGCGGGAAAGACCCAATTCTGCTGCAAGTTTGCCGAAGAAAATCGCGACAGGTATGCGTAGAACTAGCCTGCTTTGAACTCCAATGCCTTGAATCTGACCAATTGAGCACCCAAAACAAGATTTTGGGGAATATTTTGGATCGACGCTAGCTCTGAGGAGAGAGTTGAAGACAGCTTTAAACACATAGCCGCTCTGGCCCTACTACCTCGAAACGCGAACGCTGCTCTACATTGGCTCTCAAAAGCGGACAAGAAATGGCTTCTTATTATCGATAATGCCAATGACTCGAGAATACCCTTGGAGAATTATTTCCCAAAGGGCAGATGTGGACACATTCTCATAGCGACACGCAATCCGGCACTGAAAATACACGGGAATACGGGACCAGAATTCTACAATGTCAGCGTAATGGGTTTCAAGGAGGCCAAGAGCCTGCTGCTGCGGTCTTCCGGCGTGCCTGCGCCATGGGCTCGTGATTCTGAGGATGACGCAATGACGGTCACGAAAGCTTTAGGACTTCTGGCCTTGGCAATTGTGCAAGCAGGTGCAGCCATTCGCAGCGGTCTGTGTAAAATGAAGGACTACCTCAAGTTCTATCAGCGTAGTTTTGATAGACTTCGACCTACCAATCGCTCGAAAGGCCCAAGCAAGAACGAAATGGACGCATATGCAACTTGGGAGCTGAATTACGAGCAGCTAGAGAAGAAGAATACTGAGGCATCTGAAGATGCCATCCAGTTGCTCCAAGTCTTTGCTTTTTTCCACAGAGAAAACCTTTCGCCAGAGATATTTTCGAAGGCCTTACAAAACTTCAAGCTTGAAGTGGACCAGCAACAGAAAGAGTCTGGGACTGAATGCAAGGCAACGACTTGGAAACAATGGTTTAGGGAAATAAGTGTTCTCGTCGTCGCTTTTTTGAAGAAAAACAGAGGGCCTCCCCCAATTCCACGTCTCCTCCGCGATGGTCGGCAATCTGGACGCCTCGAAGAGTGTGAGGATCGCATTCTTTATGCATTGAGAGAGCTGACTGATCTATCTCTGATAGAGCGAAACTCTCACAACGATACATATGTTATGCATCCAATCATCCACATTTACGCTAGAGAACGGCCCAGGATGAAACTCGTAGACCAGGTACTTTGGGCCGACGTTGCTGGTATCGTCCTTGCTTCCTCTATCCTTCTGCCACCGCTAGGAGTTGGAGAAGAGGTTGAAAAATACCACATCAGCTTGCTTGCCCACATTGAGCAAGTCGAGCTTTGTCGCGACGACCTACGAGACAGGGTATCGAAGAAGGAACCGTCTTGGACTTCTTGGTTAACCACTGCATCTACAGTAAATATTGATTTGCTGCGAATGAAGGCCAAGTTTGCCTTTATTTATGCTACTTGTGCCAAGTGGGATAAAGCAAGGTTATTGCTCGAAGAGGTCAAGATGATTTGCGATTCCGTCTTGGGCGCCCACGATCCTCGATCAAGGAGAGCGACTCTTTTCCTCTCCGATGTGCTTGTGTACATGGATCGATCTATCGAAGCAGCAAACTTGCAACAAGCATTACTCAAAACCTGCTCAGTATTCCTGGGCAAGAACCATCCTGATACATTGAGGGTGATGAGCAAACTGGGAGGAACTCTCTGGCAACAAGGGCAGTATACTGCAGCTCTAGACTTACAAAGAACAGCTGTTGCTGGCATGAAGGTGCAATTGACAGCAGAGCACCCCGATACGCTCGAGGCAATCGACAATCTTGGCCGAACCGTCTCCAAGTTCTGGACACGCGACAACATTGAAGAGTCTCGTCAACTTCATACCGAAGCAATTGAAGGAATGACCAAGATACATGGGGCTGAGCATGCAAAGACACTGACCGCCAAAGAAAACTTGTGCAGGATCCTGGTTCTGCTCGGCGGAGACTATTTCAACGTGGCCGACGGTTTGATGAACCATGTCCTTCAAACCCGCAAGACCAAGCTCGGAAAAGAACATCCGCAAACGCTTCTAGCAATGGCCAATTACTCAATTGTAAAGTGCGGCATCGGCGACTTTGATGCGGCAGAGGAACTGATATCGGTCGGCTTGCCTATTGCCGAGAGAAATCTGGGTGAGAACCACATCGGTGCCCTTTTTGGCCGTCAAATTCTAGCCTGCATACTTATGCAGCAAGACAGACTGACTGAAGCGGAAGAGATGCTGCGTCAAGTCACTGAAAAGCAGAAGAGTATGGAGTCGAGACGTGGAAACTATCACCCTGATCGACTGGGAGCACTTATTGATCTCGCTCGCTGCTGCTATTTACAAGGGAAACTTGCCGAAAGCATTAGAGCCTGTGAGGAAGCGCTACAGGGTTTCACATCTATCAGCATCCAGGAACACCCTCTGGCATCATTGCTAAAAGCTGCCAGAGAGCAAATGCTGAGACAAGAGGGCCAGGCAAATGACAATGCGCAAGATGCTCCACAAGCCAACGTCATCTTCCCTGCTATATTCTTCAAGTTCCCAGAAGATTGATGAGCTGGAACGCATAGTCAAAAGACTCTTGATCTAGATGTTTTGAGTGGATTTGATTCATCGGGCAGTAAAAAGACATTGACTGAGAAGTATTCAAGAACACCAATCCCCTTTCCCCCCTTTATTGTTCGGGCATTCATAACTATTTCTTATTCTGCTCAGTTTGCAAGGCGTCTGGAATGCAGAATACAAGAACTAATAGCGGAATTGCCCATTTCTCCGAAATAGCATCCTTACAGTTATGACTCAAACCCAGCTTGTTATCCGGGTAGTTTTTAATCATGGAGTTGTAAATGGTTGTCGGTTGATGATGGAGAGGGAGCATAGTGTACTGTTGGGAACTGTTTCACCGTAAACCAAGGACAAGAATGAGTTGGACTAGATGAATTGACGTTTGTCTGGTATTCGCCAAAGGCCTCGAGAGCATCAACTGGGTGGTGGTCTCTACCGTATTTGTTGGCAATTAAACTTTGGACCTGACGATTGAATATGTCCTTGTCAGGACATTCCGCTACGCGTTGGAAGCCAGCGAGCTGCGCTTGAAGTTTGACATGTTTTTTAGGTCGTTCCATGTAATTGCGAGCTGGCTTTTTACGGCCTTCTTCGAGGTCAGATTATTTCGTTTTACCAATACGGGCTCCATGGTTTCCCAAGTCGTTTGGATCAGCCGACTCGTCCAGGCCAGGCGGTGTGTCAGTGAGCTCTTTGCTTTGACAACCGGATGGTCACCAAGAGTAGTTCCCGTGATGAAGTTGAGGTATCCGTTAGTCAAATGTAGTAGGTATTCAGTAGACAATAAATCGTGAGTTTGGTTGGAGCCAGGGATAAACACCAGTTGGGAAACGGGGTCTTGTGCATGTTGATTGGACTTTCCTCAGGTCGTGGATCATTGATGAGTCCGGCATGCTCAGTGCCTTGTTTTAAATCCTTGTGCAACAGTTAAACATGAATGAAGGCTCCGAGTTCACTGCGGATCCGCGCATGATTAGGAATGTGTTGGCATCCGGTGGCCGGTCTGCCTTTCCGGCTCCATCTTATAAACAATCGGGGGAATTTTGTATATTCTCGGTTTATGGACTCTAGATACGCAGGGTAGGCGTGTGTTCGTGCAGAACTTTGTACTTGCGGTACACCACCCCACAGAGTTGCTGTGCCTTTGTTGCTGCACTGCACACTACCAAAGTAACAGGGCATAAAGCAGACAGATTTGGTACACGTCCAGCAATTGGAACATGTTCTTTTCATAATGGCGCGGCGCAAAATTTGGCCGTTGCTTGCACCGCCGCTTTGGCGTAGTCTTCGCCCTGGACACTTTCTTGGGCGAATCTCACTCTGCGAAACCAAATTCTATAATTTATTGCAGGTAGACAAAAAAATGATCAGTCAAGTTCAACACAGTCGCTGTAATAGCCATATCATCCTCTGCTTGCTGGTCTGTCTGCACCGCCAAGTCAAATTGACCCCCGACCACGTAAGCCGCGCATTCGGTCAGACATTTGGACCCAGGGTTGCGGCAGAAGGCAGCAAGTACAGATGCGATTTATACAAAACAAAGTGGTATATTCTAAAGCAAGCCAACGCCCACTAACATGCCTACGCATCATTATGAGGCTCAACACGAGGCAGTCCCCCAACTCCCCCAGCCACCATGCCAGCCATGACCACCGACGGTGCACACACCGAGCCTCTTCTACTGCCAATAACGTCGGCATCTCGATTTTGAAGTAGTGGTGTTCTCTCATTATCAGAATGCCCTCTTTCGGATTCGACTCCAGAACTGGACCACCCCCAACCCCTTGACGAGGTGCGAATCAGGCGCCGCAGCCGGGAACTCCGTGGCTGCGTACACGTAACTAGTTCGCAGCGGATGTGGTCAACCGTCGAAAGCCACGTTGCGTTGCTCAGCGTCGTCGAGGGCGATCGTTTGCGGAACCACGTTTGCCACGCCCTCGGTAGCCCGAATGCGCTTGCAACCACGTCGTCGGGAAGAAGTCGAAGCAAGACAGCAACAGGCATACACAGTGCGCCAAGAAAGATCGAAATCATCCATTCCTTGATCGAAAGCGGCGTTGTTGAGAGTGCGATTCCACCAATGGTCACAATGAGAACCTGGCCCAGGATAATGATGATGTTGACAACAATGAAGTAGACATTTTTGTGCAGGCCCTCAAAAATGTTGAGGTTGTTGTCTAAACGGCGGTTGCTGCAGGTTGATTAGTACTACCATCTGCTGTTGGGTGAATTGAATGACTCACTTGTATAGATTGAATAGCTGCATCCATACAAAGGTATTGAACACAAATGTCTCCAACGTAGCCGCCTCGTCTGACCTCACGAGCTTCAGAAGATCGGCCCCCTTGAAATCGAGTACGAACATGACGAGCAGTTGGTATATCGCCTGTCCGATAATCATCTTCCACCCGGTAATCGATATCAACGGCGTGGCTTTGGTATCCGGGGCGCGCTGAAGGACAGAAGGATTTGCCGGGTCAGTCGCAAGCGCCAGCGCTGCTAGCGTGTCCATAATCAGGTTGATCCAAAGCAGTTGGGCAGGCGATAAAATGGATTCGCCTGTGCCGCTGGATACGGATGATACGAATGTGAGCGTGACGGCGGTGATGTTTGCCGTGAGCTGAAACTACGCAAAACGTTTAGTTTACACCATCTTGATGTCGTGACAGTCTGCAACCTACATGGAGGAACTTCTTCACCACGTCGTTAATACTCCTCCCCCACTCAATAGCGCTTACAATAGAAGAAAAGTTATCATCCATGAGAACAATAGACGATGCTTCTTTGGCGACGTCTGTGCCGGATATCCCCATCGAGAAGCCCACGTCTGCCGTCCGTAGTGCCGGCCCGTCATTTGTCCCATCGCCAGTGACGGCCACGGTCTCGCCCAGCTCTTTGAGTCGCTGGACAAGTGTCTTCTTGTCCTCGGGGCTAGATCGAGCAAGAACCTGTAGTTTGGGGAGAAGATCGTACATCTCGGATGCAGACAGGTTTCTGAATTGGGACCCTTCCATGGCGATCCCGGCATCGGTTAAAATACCACATTCTCGCGCAATCGCGCGCGCAGTTTGGATGTTATCACCCGTAACCATTCGAACCGACACTCCTGCCTGGGCACATTGCGCTATGGCATTGGTAACTTCGGGTCTGAGAGGGTCATGGATCGCTAGCGTCCCCAGGAATGTCATGCCGGTAAGAAGTTGCTCCCACATCTCATCCTCGCTCGATGTGCTTGTTGGTGGCCAGCAGACAATATCCTTGTAGGCGAATCCGATGGTCCGTAGTGTAAGCCTTCCATAGGACTCGACGATTTGGAGAAGAGATTGGTAGCGTTCAGGGGTGAGGGTTGCATCCTCGGTTAGCGGTAGGGTTGCATTATACAAGACTCGGTCGCATTTTCGCAAGATGACTTCAGGAGCACCTTTCAAGTACAATCGGTGCAGGCCATTCGCTTGGAGGGCCACAGTAGCCATGTACTTTCTCCTAGAGTCGAACGGACAGGCCTGTACGATGTGCGTATTTGCCCGCTCCTCCTGCAATGGCTGCATACCCAGCCACGTTCTTGCAAAGGTGACGAGCGCGACTTCAGTGCTGGATCCAATAAAGGTCGCTATTCCATCTACTACCCCCTCTGATGCTGTCGAGTTCGTAGAGATTGACTGCATCAAGACGTCCCGAACGAGCGGATCGACCGACGACCGGAATCTAACGAGCGACGACGAACTCCCTAGGCCGGAGTAGCACGGTTGATTACGCTCATCTGGAGAACTCGGATTCTCCTCCATTACCTGGTGTCCCAGGTCATCAAACGAGCCGTCCAATCCAACACAGCCAGCTGCGACAGCCATTTTATTCATGGTAAGCGTTCCGGTTTTGTCAGAGCACACCACGGTTGCGTTGCCCATTGTTTCACACGCCGAGAGAACCCTGACCAGATTGTTGTCCTTGAGCATTCTTGTGACGCCGATTGCGAGAGCGAGAGTTACAGCTAGCGGTAGGCCTTCGGGAACGGCAACAACAATGATGCTTATTGATATCATGAACACCCTGAGGAACATCTGCACAAGCTCAACAAAGGACCGGTCAGAGCCCGGTAGCTGAACGAGGATTTCGATGCCAAGGACTCCAAACAACAAAACAGAGACGGTCACGCCGGCCACGGCTATCCTGTCCGCTATGTCACTCAGTTTCTTCTGCAACGGCGTGGCTTCCGTCCTCTCGGTAACGTCCATCTTGAGTCGGCCATACATGCTATTGACTCCAACTCCGGTGACCAAGTAGGTGCCCATTCCTTTCAAGACTTTGCTCCCGGAGATCATGAATGGGTCTATATCCTTGGCGACCTCGCCAATGTCCAGTCTTGACAGTGCAGTATTCAAAGGCGTTTTGGTAATGTGATCCGATTCACCAGTGATGGACGACTCATCGCACCGCACCGAGAACCCCGTCACTAGCACGCCATCGGCCGGGATCACACTGCCGGCCGAGACGTGGAGAATATCGCCGACGAGTATGTCGAAAACAGATATTTCCGTACTCTTCCCAGAACGTATCGCTTCCACAACCCGGTCTTCGGTCTACGGTATGGTCAGAAATTGTTCCTAGCCATTCGATGCGCCGTCGGCCAGGGACAAGACACACATCCCGAGGCACAAACGGGTAGCGATGATGTACGTACCTTTTTGACGAGACGGGCAAACTGCTTCTCTTTTTGGTAGTCGTTGACTGCCCCTGTTACTACAACAATGAGAACGGCCGCCATGATGGTCAAGCTGTCCACCCACTCAATCCTCGGCTGCCCGGGCAGATGTGGTTGGAACAGAGCCTGATATACCCCGATGAACAATGAGATGCCGGCGACAATACACAGCAGAACCAGGACCTTGTCGCTCAGCGCAAGCATCATCAGCTCGAGGATGCCCTTTGTCTTCTTTGGCGGTATCTTGTTGACACCGTATATCTCGACTCTACTTTGATGTGGCCCGTGTATCCCTTGCTCCAGTGACGGGCGGCCAGCATCAGACGATGATACGTCCTCACACAGGCCGGCATATAAATCAGTTTGCAAACCTTGAGCCAGGCCATTGAGTCCGCCGAGGGCCTCGAGCTCCGCTATGCTCTTGGAAGCAATGGTCTCGGCCAAGGCCTTTGGCGACAAAAGAAACGGCGCACCGCACGTGCTAGAATGGGACAGGCGCCGACTACTTGACCTGCCGTGGACGGGGAAGGTGCTGCAAGACGAGGCAGAGTAGGTCCTCATGGCGGAGAAGACGGGTGAGATTGTCGTGGCCGACGTGTTGTCCGGGTCTACATCTGCGCAATCTATCACGGGTATCTGGAGAGCTGTTTGACGATCAGGTGTCCTGCCGGAAGACGAGGCAGACGGAGTTTGCAGATGGCTGTTCTGAGCAACGACCTCGTCCTGATGGAGCGTTAGACGCCGTATGGACCATGGCCGGCGCACAAACTTACAGCAGGGTGTATTGCTATTGTAGGAGCTCTATTCCGTGACGGAAATTCGGTCTCTGGTGATTCCTCGCCATAGCTGCCAGCCAAGGGCAACATTGCACTCCTCCTGGTACGTCGAGCCGGCTACGCATCTGTCAGCTACCCAAGGGGTTGGAGACGGAAAACAGAGCCCGCGACGGCGACTCATCCGAGGAGGCCCGGCTCTTTATTGGATCGATGCGCAGGTGATTGCGAAGAGGCGAAGACAGGGGCGGTGCTCGCGCATCGTGTCCAAGGTACTGGGGTGGCGTGACAAGTGCAAAAACTACCAAGGGAGCAGTCGGTTACAGTGTGCAGGTATAAAAGGACATGGAAGGACCAGACGGAAGCGCGGAAGCTAAGTGGCATGGAGTAGAGACGAGGGGTCGGCGGCTCGTGGAGACGACGTCGACCACTCCGTTGCGCCCTCATGTGAACATTGGCTTCCCATGGCCAAGTCAAATGACGAGGCGCCGTGGCTTGTCCTGGCCTGCCGAGCGATGAACATGGCTGCCGTGAGGCCACTGAGAAAATCAGCATTGTCATGATTCCCACTTGACCTTTTTTTTTTTGGCATGGGGCATTAGTTGAAGGATCAACGACGCAGTCTGGCAAGGTCGCATCAATCGTCCCACAACGGCTTCGGCAGCAGGAACAGAGCTGCGAGTGATGAATTGTATGGTTTCACCAGACACCCCCCGTCATTTACAACCAGACACCGGCAGCCCGGCACAAGGCCTGTAGCTGATCTCACAGCTGTGGAGTTTTGTTTGTGGCTGACAACTTCCGGCCCAATCTGGCCCCACAAGCCACTTGACGTCTTGTATGATGAGGACGACAACGACCGACCGGACAGCTTCTGAACGGGTTACGACCCATACTTCGGCAAGTGTGGGGACGGACGGGCTGCTAGACCTTGGGCAAGGCAGCGTCGAATGGGTCAAGTCACAGGATGGAGTACGGCATAGCGTACTTAAGTAGTTGAGAGCTTAATACGCGGGGTGGCTCAAGTCAAAACCCCAGCCGCATGCCATGATCTGTATTGACCTCATGGACTCACCATGGCAACATGGCTGCGGCCTGGAACCGAGTTGGTTGAGCGAAACCAACGCCCGCTCGAGCTATCCATAATTTAGCATTTTCGCGCATCAAGCAATGTAACTCGCGGAAAACCCCTGGAACGCCTCATTTTCCTTCACGGAGGAGAATGTACAGAGTACCTTGCCAGAACAGCTCAGCTTCACACATCATTGATGTCGACGGTGCACCTGTAACAGGCGTCGTGCTGCCTGGGCCGATGGTGGCTTAGACCTCAAGTGCTGCCGATGAGACAAGGATGGTCCGTCCATACTACTCCGTATGTCGTCTGAAAAGCATTGATGGCCCATGTGCACCCGTCATCTGCGCCGGCGACTGAACATTGAACTGCCAGCCTTGGCCCGGCTGATTCCCGTCCAAGAGGTGAGCGGGACATAAGCCCCCAAGGACCGTGGCACGGCCACTCCACGCCAACCGTCTCCCAAGCTTTTGCCCGACGGGAACTGACTTTTCTTGTGTCTGGTGTCTGGTATACATTTTAGAATCCATGGGCACAGCTCGCCAAGCCATAACGCAAAATGGAGACCAGCAACCGGCCGCAGCAGCCCGTATCGACAATCCGGCGGGCGGCCACGACCACGCTGGCGCGGCTCTCCCACGCCGACTCGTTGCTGGTGTTTGTGCCGTTGGGCTTCGCGGCACACTGGGCACGATGGCCAGACACGCTCGTCACGCTGAGCAATGTGCTCGCCATCATGCCTCTGTCGGCCCGTCTGTCCGACGCCTCCGACACCATGGGCGACAGATGGGGCAGCTTGATAGGCGGCCTGATCAACGCGACCTTTGGAAACACGGTCGAGCTGATTGTGAGTAGTATATACGCAACACACATGGCGCATGAGAGCCTCGCGACTAATAAACACACGACAGGTGGGCATCCTCGCCATCCTTCGACATGAGCCGCGGCTCGCGCAGTCCATGATGATTGGCAGCATCCTCTCGGACATTCTCCTGGTTCGTCAACGCCCACGGGCGGCCTGATCTTGTTCTAACGACCACAACAGGTCCAAGGCTGCTGCTTCATCACGGCGGCCCGCGGCACCGGCGTGTTGAACGTCAACTCAGCCGTGGCCGACACCCTGTCCACCCTCATGATCATCACCACGGTGGCGCTTGTTCTCCCGGCAGCGCTGTACTCGACGTTTGCCTCCAAGTCGGGCGGCGAGAGAGACCTCGGCCGCATGGTGCTCAACTTTAGCCGCGCCACGGCCCTCGTGCTTCTCTGCGTCTACGTCGCCTACCTGTACTTTCAACTCAAGACGCACTCGTCCATTTTTGTAGACGAAGACGAGGATGGGGAAGATGATGAACAGCACCATGATGTCCTGCCGTCTTCGTTGCCTCCGTGCCAGGCTGCTGCCGAGGAGGTTTCGCAGACGGATAGGCCCTCCATGTCGGATATTGCTGTCGCGGCGCTGACGCTGCTCGTGTCCGGGCTTCTCATCGCCAAATGCACGACAAACTTTATGGATTCCTTGAATGGCACCTCGCGCGCCTTGAATATTTCCAAAACCTTCATCGCCATCATCATCATGCCGCTTGCGAGCAACGCTTCGGAATTGGCACAGGTGGTGGCCGCGTCGAGGAATCAAAAGATTGACTTTGCCATTGGCGTCATTATCGGCAGCATCCTGCAGATATCGCTGTTTGTCTTGCCGTTGTTGGTAGTCATCGGATGGATACTACGCCTACCCGTGGATCTCTACTTTGAGCCGTCGCAAACCTACATTCTCCTTTTGGCAGTCATCATGGTCAACCAAGTGCTCCAAGACAAGCATTATACTTTTTTACACGGGACATTGCTCATAGCAGTGTAAGAGGTACCGATTTTCTGCTTAACTAGACACTGCTAATCTCCATCTACAGCTACGTTGTCATCATGGCGGCTTACTTTACATGACTGCTTCTAATCCCGATACATGCCATGAATCTTGTCGACACTCAAAAACGACGAATTCCCAAGGCAGATAGGCTGGTTTTGGTAACATCGGGTCGGACATATAACGCAATGGCAATAGATAGGTACCTAGTGGACATTCAATGTTAGCAAACCCGGGCAGCAGGCGTCGACTTGTTGCAAAGTACATACGTCCCCATGAGCATGATTCCTTCAAAATACGTTGTTTTCCCATGCTGTACCAGGTACGTCATGGTCAAGATGGCCATCAAGAATATGACGGCTTCGAAAAGTCCAAAACTCAGTTTCATAGGCTCGCCCACCGCCCAGCCAAGGAGGACCAGCATAGGCAGGATGAAGAGCTCCGTGTCGAAAACGTTGGTCATGATGGAACGGATGGCAAAGTCAAGACGGCCCATGCCACTCGGCAACGCATCGGCACTGGATCGAGTGTGCCTGATGATGGTAACCGCCTTCATCAAGCTGCCGGCCTGGGGCACCACGACCAGCGCCGCAAAGGACTCGGACACGCCCAGAGCCTTGGTAGCTCCAGCCAAGCTCCGTACCAGGTAATAGCTACACAGGGCGGTGAATGCAAGAGCCCCCAGACCCACGAGGGTCATGTTCACATGAGATGGGCCAGATCCACGGCTCGACCCGGATCCAGATGAGACGCCAGTACTGGTCCTGCTGAGACGAGGGGCGTTGGGGTTCCGGGGAAAGATGCGATTATGCGTTCGGAAGCGAAACACAAGGTATGCCAGGAACAGGAACATTTGGACGAGGGACGTGGCGCGCGACAGAAACAGAGGGTCCCTGTTGACCTTGTCGGCGTGGTGCTTCTCCTCGACAGCCATGGCAATCACAGTCGGGATCGCGAGGCAGATCGAACCGCTCATGACGAGGGACGACATGATGGAGGTCCGGGTTCTGCTAAAGGGCTCCTTTTTCTTCCCGTAGCTAGCCACGAGAAAACTGAAGCCCAGCACCTGCGCAGTGCTCCTTTGGTCAGCAGCAGCCCGCAAGTTGGCACGAAGACGGAATGGGGGCTCTGGGAGTTCGCACAAAGAGGCAATATGTCAAAATACTTCCAATCATGATCCATTGCGCGAGCTGCGCTTTGCCCTGCAGCAAAGCGCACATGCCGAGCTAGAAAACGCAGTAGAGTTAATCGACGAAAAAAGCACGCTGCCGGGTCCTCGCGTCCGTACCGTAAGTTCAGTAGCATTTCCAAAGACGGCGCGCAGCAGTCCGCCGAGCAGGGCGTAGTCGGCGGTAAATGCGAGAATGGTGTAGAGAACCAGGGCGGAAAGAGGCACGAGGGCGATAAAATTGAGGGCGAAGACGACGACGACGTGAAGACGCAGAAAGCCCGCCGCTATGCCCGCGGGAGCAAACACCAGGAGCGCCTTGGTCGGGCTGGAGTAGAGCTCCTGCAGCAGAGTCGCGATCTCTTGGTAATGCGTTTCTGTCCGCATCCGCAGAAACATGGACTGGGTCCTGGCGACGGGCGGTATCGACTCGTCTCTTTCAGGCGCCTCGGCGTCGTCTGCGGCTGCCCTGCCTTCGGCCATGGCACGTCGTCGAGCTCGAATGCTTGCTGCGAGCTGTGGGTGGCTATCGGCGCCGGGCATCGTTGGGAGTGTTGACTCTATCCAGACTATCTCCAAGGACGACGAGCCATTGCTTGGCGTTTATGGAGAGTTCGAGATGGAGCCTCAAGGGGCCATGGGCCGGCTCGACGGCCAATCTGACGTCTGGTCTGGTCAAGTGCAAAATGGCACGCTGATTGACCCTTTGTGACATGCATGTGGTCTGGCGGGGCGACGTGCTCGATGATCCAAAGCAGTCCGTCCATCATCTGCACGCCGTCACGGAACCTGGCCGCGTTTGTGAGACAGTATTCTTGGCCCCGGCTGAGCAACTCTCAGATTCCGGGTGGCTGCAGCCAAAAAGGTGCCGTTTGATCCAGTAACCCTGGCGGCTTTTGCATAGCCACTGCAAGCTGCAAGCTTGAGCTTGGGCGCATCAATCGATGACGGCTCCACCGAGGTTGGACCCGAAAGGATCAATTGATGCATTTGCTCTGCTCGTCTGGTGGTAGACTGGCAGTGCACTTTGCTTTGTCCAAGCAAGCACCAAGTAGTCGTGCCAGAGAGTGAGCCGTCTAGTCTCTCTGGACCCTCAAAACACCCGCCAAGCATCACCATGAGTCCAGAGACGCAAAGCCCGAGGGACGACGAGAGGCGGCCGCTGCTTGCCACCACGCAAAATGGCCAGGCTTCGCGCCGAAAAGACCTACTACAGAGCGCACGTAAAGAGGGCACGCACGCCTTGATGGCAGCCCTGACGTGCAGCTATTCCAACGTGCTGCTTCCCTGCGTGCCTCTGGGCCTCATGGCCGGCGGATGGGGATGGCCGCCGGCCGCCGTCTTCGTCCTCAACTTCCTGGCCATGCTGCCGCTGGCTTCGATCCTCACCTTTGGAACCGAGCAGCTGGCTGCCATTGTAGGTTCCGTGGCCGGCGGCCTGATCAACGCCACGTTTGGCAATGCAGTAGAAATGATTGTACGGTCCCTCAGCCCGCGTCCACGCAAAACCATGTGCTCACCCTCACATAGGTGGGAATAAGCGCCTTGAGAGAGGATGAAATATCCATCGTCCAGTCGAGCATGATTGGAAGTATCCTGTCTTCTATTCTGCTGGTCAGTGAAACTTTCCCTTCCGTCTTGTCACTCTGCTCATCAAGGTTATAGATTCTCGGAACGTGTTTTCTACTCGCTGGCCTGGGGAAGAAGTCAGTCGACATCAACATCGACGTCGCTGGCGTTTTGACATCCCTCATGATTATATCCTGTGTATCGCTCATCATGCCCTCGGCGCTGCACATGGCGGACCCCAACGGGGGCGGCTCCAACGACCATCCCAGCGAGCACGTTTTGCTCCTGTCACGCATCACCGCCGTCATACTGCTCTTGTTTTACCTGATATACCTGTACTTTCAGTCGGTCACGCACGCGGACCTGTTTAGCGAGGAGGAGGACCAGCCTGAGGATAAGCTGCACGGGCTGTCGAGCAGCATCATCCTCGTGCTCGCCACTCTCGGCGTCTCCTTTTGCTCTGACGCGCTCGTCGATAGCGTCGATGGCTTCGTCGAAGCGCTAGGGGTCAGCAGAAGCTTCATTGGCCTCATCATTGTGCCGATTGTCGGCAACGCAGGGTGTCTGGTCGGGACGGTGCAGTGGTCGAGGTCGGATCGCGTCAACCTCGCCGTGTCCGTGATTGTCGGGGCGACGCTGCAGATTTCGCTCTTTGTTACGCCCTTTCTCATCGTGGTTGGCTGGATCATGGGCAAGCCCATGTCGCTGCAGTTTGACACGTTTGAGACGATTGTGTTGACCATGTCGACGCTGGTTGTGAACTGTATAGTGCACGATGGGTCGACGAATTACTTTGAGGGCTTGTTGCTGGTGAGCACGTAAGTGGTGCCGTTTATACCCGTTGACGTTTTGTATGCTCTTCTAACTGTTTGTAGGTATGTCATTATCGGTATAGCTTTTTTTGTTCATCCGGATGCGGTCGCAACTTCATCCTGACTAGGCATGTCTCCTCGGCGCTGGGGCTTGCTTTCGGATTGGAATTTGGTCAGCTTGATGCGGTATACTAGAAAATAAAGATGATTCGACATTGGTTCTGTTTTTGCTACAAAGCCGTCAAGGACTAGAGATGTCTGCGTTCAATGTTGGTTTAAAAGCCTCGGGCCTCGGGCTGGCCGTTACCGACGCGGAGGCTTTGGCTTTTATTTGCCCTTTAACCAAGCTGCGCTCCTAATTGGTTCAATGTTACGATAGTAGCACAACGAATCGGGTGTTTAAGCCGCTCATGGTGGTGCTTGCAACGATTTTTCTGGTCGCAAGCATCACCATTTGTAGCCCTTGCAGTGCACGAAACCGACACCCGATTCCTCGCCATCTTCTCTTCTCCTCTGGAAATATTTGCTTTCTGGTCTAGGGGTATACATCTCACATGCGTCTCAGACGGCCGCTTACGCCGCATAATGCATAACGCTATGCATCACGGTGTCATCAAGTCGTTGCTGACGATTCACCGCCTTCCAAGGTCCTTGCTCATCTCATCTGAAGAACATTTCACTACCTCTCTGTTCTTGATCGTTGACTTGGAGCTCCAATCATGTCTCGAGCTTCGGTTCATACACGGCAACCGCTGCGACTCGGCACTCGTCGATCAACACTGGCCGTGGTCCAGACAAAAGGCATCCGGGACAGTCTGCAAAGGCTCTCGCCCAGCGGCCATTTGAGATGGAGGCACTACACACCTTGGGAGACAAGGACAAGTCTACGGCCCTCCAGACTTTGGACAGCCGAGTTGGAAGAGAGCCGACGTTGGGCCAATTGGACGTTGTCGTGTGTTGTCTCAGAGGTACGAAGCTCTGCCGTTCCGTTTTTGCCCAGAGCTAACGCCCATCATATATACCAAAGTCGATTCCCGACTCGTGTGACCTCTGACGAATTGGGGCGGGATCTTGCCGCGGGGCTCGTAGACAAGCTTTTGGACCCAGACGGATGGATGAGTTGACTTTTGTTGAGCTGCAAAACGCCAACGGATGTTGTCTGGTGATCGGATTCGGAGCTCATGTGTCAAACCGGCCATCCCGTGCCGCTTCCCCGCTTACACGCCACAACATGACCGACGAATCAATATCATGTCCATCTCTACAATGTAAGACTTGCTGAATACCTATAGTCTGCTTCGTCCATTTCCCCAAGAACAACTTTCCCATCTCGCAAACCTATTTCTCAATGGACAAAGCTACACTCGAGCCAGCGATGGAGACCGGCCCGGAAAAGGCCAAAGCATCCTGGCAGGAATACGCCTATGTCAAAGACTTGCCAGACGACATTGCGCCATTCAAAGAACTACTCCAGCAGTACAGCAAAGTCCCTCCAGACAAGGTTGACGAATTACTTCTCCGCACCGTACGTCACACCCCAGCAATTGATGCGCAATGCCATAACCACCGCTGACACGACCCCCATCAATTGACAGCGAGACCAGCTCTGGGACGTGTTCAACTATCCCTGCATTGGCCTCTGGACCTTCACCAAGCTGCACAGCACCACAGACTCGCGCTTCGAAGCCGCCACGCAGCGACTGCTCGCCAATCCCGACAAGCCCGGCGGCACAAGCGCCGCCATCCTCGACATCGGCTGCTGCATCGGCCAGGCCCTCCGCCACCTCGCCCACAAGGGCGTGCATCCCTCGCGCCTGTACGGGACAGACCTGCGCCCCGAGTTTATACGCATCGGAAACGAGCTGTTTGGGGACGAGCAGCGAGGGCCTACCTTTGTAGCGGGGGACGTGTTGAATGCCGACGACAGCAGCCTGAAGGAACTAGATGGCAAGGTGACGCTGATTCACGCCGCGTACTTTTTTCATCTTTTCACGTGGGACGACCAAGTCAGGATTGGCGAGCGCATGGTGCGCTTCCTGCAGCCGGGGACGGGCGACGCCGTCGTTTTCGGGAGGCACATTGGCACGCTGAGGCCCAGGGAGTTGGAGGTCCCGACCACACGTGCGTCCAGGTGCTATCTCCATGACGGGGAGAGTTTCCAGAGACTGTGGGATGAGGTGGGAAGCAGGACGGGCACCAGGTGGCGCGTGGAGGCGGAGATGACGGACCGGCTGCATGTGCGGTTTCCGTTTTTTGGCGACGACGAGAAGTACATGTCCTTTGGGGTTTACCAGATATAATCTCAATCTAGTGTTTGGTACAATTTCCTAGTATAACATGTCTATATGGTTTTTGAATTACGTGTGGCTGTAGCTTATAATTCTCGTCATGCATACACGCCGCTGTTTACAAGTCTATTACATGACTATTCGCTTGCTCAAGATTCAAGCGCTCATGGCATCTGGCGCGACGGTGATGTGAAACGGCTGATACCAGACCGTCACAATAAGGAATAGGCTCCCAACGTTCGTCACACGTTAAACTCGTCAATCACGCTCCGCGGCTCGGTGAACGGCACACCGCCGTCCACCGGGTCCATCTTCAAGCCGAACCCTGCCGGGCCGCCAATGGCCATGGCCGCGTCCGTCTTCCACAGCGGATGGGCAGGCAGGGCAATGACGCTGACGCGCAGGCCGAACCGCAGGTCCTGGGAGCCAATGGCCTCGCCGTCGTGGCCGAGAATGGAAATCAGCTCGGGCACGGTGGCGACGACCTGCTGCGATTCCGGGGAGCCCGCCTCGTCGCAGAGCGCCGCGTACAGGTACTCGTTCTGGAAGGGGATGATCATGTGGCCGTCGGGCTGGGGGGGTTTGGACTCGGCGTCTCGCTCGTCGGCGGCAAAGGGGGCCAGGACAACGGCGCCCATGGTGTAGCCGCCGTCGAGGTGGCGCTGGACGTCGACGATTTTCCCGGTAAAGAGGACTCTGCCGGCGCAGACGTCAAACTAGACGGGGCCGTGTTAGCTGGTGCTCCACATGGTAGACTTCAAATTGTCATGAATCGACGTACGATGGCGTCCGTGTAGCTCGTCTTGGCTCGCCTGGCTTGGTGGACAGCCCGTCCCAGGTACCAGCTTTGGGAGAGCGTGTTGGGCACCGCGACGCTCTTTGCCATGGCGCCCGAGATGGGGTTTGTGCCGCAGGCGCAGCTGAGGCCGAGCTCTACGGCTGCGTTGCGGCAAATCGTCTCGAGGCGCTTTGCGCTGTCGACTCCCTTGCGGATGAGTTAGCGACAGCCTTGTCACTGATGTGTCTGGTCTGGTGTATCAGGAGGTGCTCACCATGGCGACAACAGCGTTCCCGCGGGCGTCTGTGATGACGGCAGGCGTCATTTCGTGCCCGTACACGCTGAATGTGACTTGGGCGGCCGGGTTAGCGTGCCGTGTAAACTTTGAAGGTGGTCATGATTTTTCGAGGGGCGCCAGTCTTACTATGATACATGGTTGGATAGGCTCTCCCCATGCCATCGCAATCCAGGACCGGAACGTCAAAGTAAGTGCCGACAGGAAGGGCCGAGAGGCCGTTTCCACCGCCGCTGGCTTCATGGTTAGTTTTTCACAGACTCACTAGCAATGGTAGGAATTGGGGGCGCCGAGAACGCACATCTCGTCGGCAAGAACGGCATCAAACGTCTCTATGTGCTGGATCCTGTTGACAGCCTTGATGGCATCGACGATTTCGTTGCCTGCAGCAATGCGCTCGTTAATCACGCTCGGGCTGCCATACCACGTGCCGAGGCATACAACAGCATCGTCCCTCAACGACTTGGGAGAGACGATGCGCATCCGGCCCTTGTCATTGCTGCTCAGACACTGCAGACTCTTCAAGTACTCGTAGTACGTTGGGCCGCCGCCGCCGGTGCCCAAGATGGCACACCCCGTGGAAATGAGCTCGAGGTCGATATCCGACGGGTACCATGTGCCGCCTCGCACGTCCGGGCGGTAGGTGGCCAAGTCGACCCCCAGCGAAGGCTTGGTCGTCGGGTGGAGGGCATTCGGAACGCCGACCTTTTCGCCCTCGTCTTGCTCGTCATCGTGGCCATCTGCCTCGTCGCCGCTCCCAGGCGCCTCGAACAAAGCCACGTCGTCAGGAATAGCTAGGGTCCCCACGGCCCGGACCTGGATCCGGATCGTCACCTGCGACATGTACTGGAGCGGCATCTTGTTCACCTCGACAATCTTGACGTCGTCCGGCCGGGCCCCCTTGGCAATGGCCTGGTCAATGGCCCTTTGGCACGCCGCGGCAATCACTGCCTTTTCATCCTTGCCCTCCAGGATCTCCACGGTGTCGACCTCGCCCGAGATTTTGCCAATGGCCGCGCCGACAGCGTTGGCCGCGCCCTGGTGGATGGGCTCGATGCACTTGTCGACGCCGGCGATTTTCTCCGTCACCAGGATGGAGCCGCCGCCGACGAGGAGGACGTGCACCGGCGCCGTCGACACCTTCATCTTGTCGATGACGGTCTCGAGGAGCGCATTGATGCCCCTGCGGCCGCCCTCGCGCAGCTCAGCAGCCACGTCCTTGACCAGCGAGGCATCGCCGAGAGAAGCCCTGCCCTCGGCGACGACAATGTCGGTGGCGGTCAGCGTAGGGCCCCCAAAGACCTTGGCCTGGGACAGCAACTCGTGGCCTACGGACCCGGGGCCGACGGACACGGACTGCGGCGAGTCCGGGTCAAGCGTGACTTTACTGCCGCCGCCCAGGCCAATCGAGACGACTTCGGGGATGGAAAAGGCGGTTCGGACACCGGCGACCTCCACAAAGCCGGGGGCCTGACGCGGAAAGCCAGAGGGCAGAAGCGCGCAGACATCCGTGGTCGTGCCTCCAATATCGACGACGAGAACCTGAGGCTCGACGGCGTCGTTGGCAGGAGCATCGCCAACACCGGGCAGCTTCGACTCGACGCCATTCACCACCGGGCCCTTGCCGGCGCCATGCCGATCCAGGCCGGCGAGGAAGGCCGCTCCGCTCATGCTGTTGGTCGGCCCGCTCGCAAACGTCTTGATGGGAAAGTCAGCAGCGGTCTCGGCATCAATGAGGGTGCCGTCGTTTTGGGAAAGATACAGCGGACAGGCCAGGCCGAGGCGGCCCACGGCGCGCTTGAAGCCGTTCTTGACCCGGTGCCCGGTCCGCAGGATAGCAGCGTTGAGGATGGTGGCGTTTTCCCGCTCCACGAAGCCGGTCGGCCCAATGTCCTGCGAGCAGACGACGCGCAGCGCGGGCGCCTCGTCGCGGAGGATGGCCCTGCACCGCTTCTCATAGACGTTGTCGTGGTCCAGGGGGGAGAAGACGCCGACGACGGCCACGGCCCCGACGCCGGACGCGACAATGTCCCGCGCCGCCGCTCGAACCTGCTCCTCGCGCAGGGGCGCAATGTGGCGGCCGTCCATTTCGAGCCCCCCGTCGAGGTAGTAGGCGCCGCCGTCGAGGACGCCGTGCAGGCCGACGGGGAACCCGGAGAAGGGGGGGATTTGCCGCGTGAAGGGGCCGCAGAGCCTCACGACGGCGACGCGGTCGAGTCTGCGGGCGTCGGCCTCGATCAGCGCATTGATGAAGTGCGTCGTGCCGATGGTGACGCTGAGGACGCGGCGCTGGTCGACGGCGGAGCTCTCGAGGACGGCGGCGATGGCGGCCTCGATGCCGCTCGTGATGTCGGGCGTCGTGGGCGCCTTGTGCGAGGCGAGGACGCCGCGGGAGGGCTGGTTGAGGGCGTGGATGTCGAGGATGGCGGCGTCCGTGTTGGTGCCGCCGACGTCGACGCCGATGCGGTAGAGAGACATGATGATGATGATGATGATGGTGCCGGGGCCCAGACGATGCCGAGTGCAAGGCCAGGCGAGGAGCAGGTTTGCGACGGAGCCATGACGCCCATATATAGAAGATGATGGCACCGTCTATTGCGATGCAGGGTTCGACGCATTGTGCCACGGGCCAAGCTAGCGCTCCACGGAATCATGAGCGCATATGTGTATGTATGTACGTGGGCCGCCGGGATCCAACGCATGGTTCACGACGCCGGTGCGTGGAAGCAGCGGCAAACTAGAGACGGGCCGACACGTCTTGACGAAGGAGGCTTGGGGTTTGAGACATCGTGGCCTTGGGGCTTGGAGGGTTTCGGCCAACTTTGTCGGGCGGTTGACACCACGCCGGCTTGGGGACAACCCCATGTCTCAGATGCGTCCACGAGGGCGAGATGGAGGCCCGGCGAGCCGGTAAGGCAGGGGTGCCGGGTTGCATGCCTTGTTCCCTTCAAATTGCGTCAGAAAAAGTACGCCGACGCTCGGCATCAACCAGGATCAACTCCGTCGGGCCTCGGTGGAGACGTGGATGGGCCAATTTATCGTTGTAAGCCACGTTCCCCGATGTCATGTCTTGATGCCAATTTGCAATGTTGATATTTGCCGACTGCATCGCGAGTAATTCGCAACGTCGAATATCAAAATACGACCTTCTCCACAGATACCCCGACGGCCATCTCCGTCTTGCTCACTCCATGGATCAAGCTTGGCTGTAAACGTGACACGTTGGGTCGCAGTACATGGACGAGATTGCATGTACACCGCGACTTACATGACTACCAGTACTATTGACTCAACTGTCTTCAATGTTGTTTGGCACATGATTTTGGGCCAACACACTGGCAACACCTGGTTCCACCATCATGTCAGCGGTACACATGGCATTGACCGGACATTGAAAGAGGAAAGGTGATGCTTGTTACAGTAGATATGAAAGCCAAACCTTTGATCCTCGCCGGGTTTCTGTGCTCATTGTCGCCAGGTTTGCGCTCCGTCCTGGTCCACCCTTGATCATCAGACAGAGCCGTGCGGCGAATTTTCCCTCCTAGACATCATGTTTCACGGGCAGCTGGCCTGAGCAAGTCCTCGAGCTCCCTCTTTTGCGCCGCGTCCGCCCAAACTGCAGTCTTGACTGACACCGAATAAGTCTGGCCGTCCGCACACACGGCATGAACGACAACCTCCTCCCCGTAGGGCCAATGGCCCCAAAACTCGGCGTCACTCCGATCACTGTACTTGATATAGTTTGCCCTGTCAAGCAACCTATGCGCTGCGCTCCATGCATCCGCGCGGCGCATGTACGTCCCCCTGATCTGCGTGGCCGCAACTACCGGTTGGCCATTCGTAAAACTCACGGCCGTTTGCAACATGTAGTGCAGGTTCTTGGCACCAGGTGCTGAGATGAACAGCCCGTCAGAGGTAGTCGCCAAGGACTCTGTGTTGGGCACCGCCTGTATGGACATGTTCAGGCCTTGCCCGGCGGGCAGTGGAACGGAAATAACGGCCGTGTCGCCCGTGGTCTCATTCCCAACATGGTGTCCTCTGTTAAAGTGTACTTGGGAAGCAGGAAAAAAATCAGGAATAAATGTCAGCGCCTGTAATGCGCGGAGCGCAGACGACTTTGCGGCGTCGGGCGTGGCGTAGGTTCCCAGAATGTACGTTCTGCGAGTCGGGTTGATGGCGTCTAGATGATTGTTTGTCACGGAAACAACGGCATGAAACAACGTGTCTGGCACGAGCATGCGTTTGCCAGCAGAGTCGACGGAAGGCATTTTGCTTTCATGGCAAGGCATCGCGACATTTCCTTCTTGGTGGCCTTTCGCCGAGGCGGTGGTTTGCAAAGAGTCCCCGGGGGGGCAGAGCTATATAAGTGAGCTGGACCAGACTTGTGAAGGCGCGCAGGTGGCATGATTTCCAATACTAGTACGGCATGGCGAGGTGCATTCGTCTTGGCCGTTGATGTGGCGCAAACTTAATTTGTGTGCTTCAATCTTGATTCACGTGCCCATGACGGCCGTTGACGAGTTGTGACGTTGGACAGCATGGCGGCCAACTCCTCCCTGCGCCATGTACAAATGTCGGCATTTAGTCGCCAAGGAAGCCGTTGAGATACAGGGCACGACTGCTTCGCTGCGACCGCGAGCGCGTCACAACACCCTTGGGTCTGCAATGTGCATACCGGAGGCTTCCAAGTCCACGGACACGACATGACTTTTACGGTAACGTCTATTTCAACACCACACAAGACCTCCACGTACTCTTGCTGACATGATTTGAGACACGCTTCGTGGGCATCTCTGCAACGCTCGACAACGAGCAGAGCACGACACTTGCCCTTGCTTTCCGTGATGCCGTCCAACTTGTCGACTTCCACGTCACAGACCTCAAGTTGACGAGCGCAACCTCCATTACAGAGTACATTATCAAACGTCTCGAGTCGTACATGCACTTCTTCGATGCCAAAATTATCGCCGCCGGCCTCCCTAGCGCCATGGGCGACTTTTGCTCCGCCTTGTGCTCACGGCTATGGCTTCAACTCGACATCATTCCCTTTGCCATTTCCGAGGAAAATTGGACGAAGACGCCATGGCGCGACAAGAATGTTGACGAACAAGCGGATTCAATGGCCCGTAGGTGTATCATGTATGCACCGTGGATTCTCTCCTTGAAAACAGCTTCAACGTGGCCAAGCTAAAGTGTAACCAAGGTGCTTCAACCCATCCTTGACGCCCGCACTCCAAATCGGTTGGCATAGCTGCGTGGAAGTCGATGCGGGAGGCATCATTCGACTCTGCAGTCTGCAGGACTACCAAACGACCTGCTCGAGGGAGTCGTGGGATGTGCTCATGTTCTACGTAAACAAGCTGCGAGCTGCCGGGACAAAGATGGCCTTTTTTAGCGCCACGCCGCAAGGAGGTGGTGTTGCGCTTATGCGACATGCGCTGGTGCGTCTTTCACGACTGCTTTCCGTGGACGTGAAGTGGTATGGTAAGCGGCTCTATTCTGTTCCAATTGCCTTGATCTCGTCTCGCACATTGGCCGGCAAATACGCCAGACTAATACCCCCGCCAGTCCCAAAGCCTCGACGGGCTGTTTTTCGCATTACCAAGAATATCCATAATATCCTGCAGGGCGTTGCTCGTCAAGACCAGCATGTCTCGGACGCAGAAAAGGCCGCCATCATTGACTGGATTACCGACAATGCGAAGCGTTACTGGCTTTCCAATGGTGGGCCGTTGTGTAGGCCTGAACAAGGCGGTGCTGATATCATCGTTGTACGTTTTCTCAATTTCTTGATGCTCTGACTTTGCCTTGTGTTGTTGTTGCCCAAATATTGACGCTGCGAGTGTAGATTGACGATCCGCAAATGATTGGCTTGATACCGTTGATCAAGCACGTCTCGCCAACACGACCGATACTCTTCCGCTCCCATATCCAAATCCGGAGTGATCTTATTGACAGCAATCAGCCTACGCAAGTGGGTGTTTGGGACTTTGTCTGGGATTTTGTCAAGAAAGCAGATGTTTTCCTCAGCCATCCCATTCCCGCATTCGTTCCTCGTGCCGTACCACGAGACAGAGTGGCCTACCTCCCCGCCACCACGGATTGGCAAGTGTTGAGTTTTGCTGATGAAACAGTAGGTGACATATCTGACTGATTTGGTAACAGGTTGGATGGCTTGAACAAGACCTTGAACGCCTGGGACACTCAATACTACAAACAGGTCTTCAACACAGAGTGTCACTTGCATAACATGCCAGAGCTCGAATGGCCTGCTCGTAAGTCTGCAAACCAAATAAATATAGCATGTGGCGTTAGATTGAACCTCTCTTAGGCCAATACATTATCCAAATCTCGCGATTTGACCCCTCTAAAGGAATACTCACGGTGATCGACTCGTATGCCGAGTTTCGGCGCCGACTCGATCAGACAGGTTCCAGGAGTCCCCCCCAGCTGGTAATGTAGGTAAACTGTTAGTCAGTGTGTGCACTAGAGGAATGCAAAGTTGCTGAGCTGCATATTCCACAGATGCGGCAACCCTTCGATCGACGACCCAGATGGCGTGGCGGCTTTCGACGAAACCACGGCGCATATCCACACGAAATGCCGCCATTTGAAAAAGGACATCATCGTTGTCCGTCTCGAAGCCAATGACCAGCTGCTCAACATGCTCCTCCGGAATGCCCACGTGGTCCTGCAACTGTCCACCGCGGAGGGATTCGAGATCAAGGTGTCGGAAGCGTTGCACGCCGGGCGCCCAATCATTGCAACAGCTGTCGGCGGTATCCCCCTACAAATTAACCATGGGCTGAACGGCTATCTCGTCGACGCGGGGGATTGGCAGGCCGTGGCGAGTCATTTGATGGAACTATTTACCGATGTCGGACTCTACAATGCATTGTCGGTCGCGGCTGCGGCGAAAACCGGACTGGGTGACCAGGTGAGCACCGTGGGGAATGCGATTGCGTGGTATTTTCTGGCGTGGAAGTTTGTTGTAGGTGGTGGAATGGAGGGTGGCGGAAGATGGGTGAGTGACATGGCGAGGGAAGAAGTAGAGAAACAGCTTTGACCACGGAGGTTGTGTATCTTGTCATGGTCTATATTTGTAACAAGGGCTCGATAGAGGGCTTGGAGTCAATGACTCAGTTGATCTGATATCAGGCTTTGGTATCAACGGTCCTTGGTTTCCCTCAAGGCCTCGTTGACCAAAGACGTCTTTAATACAAGAAGTCGGTGAGGGACTTTGCCCTAGGTCTCGTGACTGTAGCCCTTTTGTAATCTTTGACGTTGGGCCATTTCCGTGTGACAATGTCGATAATAGCATAGCGGGTTAAGACTATGTTTTGCCGCTGGCACTAGTACTGGTCCTGGTTGTTCATTTGCAAGTATTGCTTTTTGGTGGACTTTTTTATTCGAGAAGCCGCCCTCAAGCACTGTAGAGTGAATATTGCTGGGAATTACCATGATTATGTCGTCGGCGTTGCATGGAGCTTGCGACGGCGAGAGTGGGCAAAAAGCATGTATATAGGGGTAATATCTATCCCCATATAAATCTATTAGAAGTTGAGTTGACCAAGAATTCGTACGTCCCAAGTCGTTTGGGACAAGGTTAAATATATTCTGGCTAATATTTATTTCCTAGATGATTTAAAGATGCCCTATTCTGGATTCATAACTCTGCGCTTCTTCAACTCGTAGAGGAATTCTGCTTCTACTTCCTAGGAAGCATCCCAGTCGTCACTCTTTATGCAACGCCGTGCCACCTACGCTAGCAATAGGTCGATCAATGCGCAATATGTAGCAGCATGTCTTGAATCTTGAACGCTTGGACTCACAAGAAGAGGTTATAATGTGCGCCTGCACTATGAGGCACACCCTAGGTAACTAAACCAAGTATCTAGTTATGGCGCTATATTGCACGAAATTATACTGCAGTAATATATTAAGTGATTAAAAACATTTTCAAAAAACCCAGATGATCATGTAAGAAATTTAGCAACACCGTGTTTTAGCCGCACTTATAGAACACATTAATATATACTTGAATATATTATCAAGTGCCCCTCGTCTCGTGTAATACATCAGGCCGGGCTTAAAGCGTACGAGACAAAGCCCGCTCGCTATCAACCACCTGCCTCTTGACCGCCAAAAAGCTATCCGGGCTAACAGAGATGGAACTGATGCCCGAGTCAACCAGAAACCTAGCCAGCTCCGGATGATCGCTCGGCGCCTGTCCGCAAATGCCAATCTTGCACCCCTTTTCCCGCGCCACGGCAATGACACGGCCGAGCATCCACTTGACGGCCTCGTCCTCCTCGTCAAACAAGTCCGCCAGCTCGCCCGAGTCGCGGTCCACCCCCAGCGTCAGCTGCGTCAGGTCGTTGGAGCCAATCGAGAAGCCGTCAAAGTGGTCGGCAAACTTGGCCGCGAGAATCACGTTGGACGGAATCTCGCACATGACGTAGACGAGCAGCCCCTTTTCGCCGCGGACGAGGCCGTTTTCCGCCATGACCCCCAGGACCATCCTAGCCTCGCGGACCGTCCGGCAAAAGGGAATCATGACAACGGCGTTGGTGAAGCCCATGTGCTCCCGGAGCCGCCTGATGGCGCGGCACTCGAGCCCGAAGCCCTCCCTGTAGCGAGGCGAGTAGTACCGCGAGGCGCCGCGGAAGCCGAGCATGGGGTTCTCCTCGTCGGGCTCGAACTCGGCGCCGCCGACGAGCCCGGCGTACTCGTTGGTCTTGAAGTCGCTCATGCGGACAATGGCCGGCCGGGGGTACACGGCCGCGCAGAGCGTCGCCAGGCCCTGCGACAGCTTGTCGACAAAGTAGTCTGGCTTCTGGGCGTATCCCGCGGTGAGGGCGGCGATTTTGCTCCGTGCTGCTTCGTCCTTGAGCCGGTCAAAGTGGACGAGCGCCATGGGGTGAACCTGGATGGCGTTGCTGACGACAAACTCCATGCGCGCGAGGCCGATGCCGTCGCTTGGGAGGCGCCACCAGCGATACGCCGCGGCGGGATTGGCCAGGTTGAGCATGATCTTGGTCCTGGTCGCCGGCAGGCCCGACACGTCCAGGGTCTCGGTGGCGATGTCGGCCGCGCCGTCGTACACGAAGCCCGCCGTGCCCTCGGCACAAGAAACCGTCACGTCCTGGCCGCTGTGCAGCACGTACGTGGCGTTTCCCGTGCCGACCACGGCCGGGAGGCCCAGCTCGCGGCTGACAATGGCGGCGTGCGAGGTGCGTCCGCCGTGGTCCGTGATGATGGCCGCCGCGCGCTTCATCACGGGCACCCAGTCCGGGTCTGTCGTGCCGGTGACCAGGATGGAGTCGTCCACAAACTTGTCCAAGTCCCTGGCGCTTTCGACGAGGCAGAGCCTTCCCGAGACGGCGGCGTCGCCGACCGAGAGGCCCGTGGCGAGGACGCGCCCCTTGCTGCGCACCTTGTATACCTTGAAGACGGCGGCGTCGCGGCCAGAGTGCACCGTCTCCGGCCGGGCCTGGACAACAAACAGCTCGCCCGTCACGCCGTCCTTGGCCCACTCCATGTCCATGGGCGTGCGGTAGTGCTGCTCAATCGTGTACGCCCAGCGGGCGAGCTGCAGGATCTCCTGGTCGCCGAGGACGAAGGCGGCCTGCTCGGCCTTGGAGGTGCTGACGTTGCGCGTCGGAGCCCCCTTGTCCTTGGTGTCGCCGTACACCATCTTGACGGCCTTGTCGCCGCGCTTCTTGTCGACGATCGGCACCAGGCTCCGGTCGACCAGGAACGGCTTGAATACCTGGTACTCGTCCGGGTTGACGGTGCCCTGGACGACGTTCTCGCCCAGCCCCCACGCCGCGTTGATGAGCACCACCTTGTCGAAGCCGCTTTCCGTGTCGATGGAAAACATGACGCCGGAGCCGCCCACGTCGGACCGCACCATTTGCTGCACGCCGATCGAGAGCGCGACGCTCATGTGGTCGAAACCCCTGGTCTGGCGGTAGCTGATGGCGCGGTCGGTGAAGAGCGAGGCGTAGCACCGGCGGCAGGCGTCCAGGAGGGCATCGCCCCCCGAGATGTTCAGATACGTCTCTTGCTGGCCGGCAAAGCTCGCCTCGGGCAAGTCTTCTGCCGTGGCGCTGGAGCGCACCGCGACGCCCAGGTTCTCGCGGTTGGTCTCGCCGCAGAGCTCGCGATACGCGGCCTTGATGGCGGCGGCCGCGCTGCTGGGCCAGGTGCCGCCGAGGAAGAGGCTGCGAATCTTGTGGCCGGCCTCCCCGAGGGTCAGCTTGCCGTATTGCCATTCGGCTATCAGCGTGGCGGCCTGTTGCTGGATGTCGTTTTTGCCCACGTACTGCCAGTACATGCGGGACGTTGTTGCGAATCCGGGCGGCACCTTGATTCCCCTGTTCGTCAGGGCGGTAATCATCTCGCCGATCGAGGAATTCTTGCCGCCGACCAGAGGACCATCTTGCCGTCGTACTTGGTCGAATCTGAGGATGAGCGGTTGCTCGGGGTTCTCATTGTGTGTCTTCTGGCGCATTTCGTGTCCCTGCTTCATCTTGAGTATGCAGGCAAGATTTTCGGTATTGGCGCATCAAAAAGAGCTGGTACGACGGCTCTTCACTCGCGCAGCATGTTCTACGAGAGCTGGATGGTGGCAGAATGAAGCAAGACACAAACCAGAGCAGGGCATCATCGTCGCCAGAATATAGCAGGGCGGCCGTCATACGCGTGCAAGATGTAGGCCACATACGTCACCAGACGATTAGGTTTAGCATGACATGATGAGCTATTGGGGCCGCATATATGGGCTCCGTGTCAGCCCACTGGATGATACTGGCACACCTCGGAAGACTGGGCGGTTGATTGTAAAGATGCAAATTGTACGATTCTTGGTGTTCTTGACAGACTCTCGGTCACGATGCCTAACCGTGATGACCTTGCCGTTCCAAGGGCCCGATGGTAGTTTTGCAAAAATACATCTCGCGCTTTTGAATGTAGCAAAGGACTCTCACTAGATGCTGCAAAGTAAATCAGAGTCATGGCTTGTGGCTAGGTCTCACAGAAGCCGTTGGATCACCAGATGGACGTGGCTAAACCAAAAATCATATGAGAGGAGACGCCTCGGCCGTCTAAATCGGCCTGGCGGACGCGGGGTAATGGGGGACATGGAAGCTTGCTCCGGAAATGAAAAGCCACCAGACTGGACACTTGCTCGGCTTCTCTGCGATCTGGAACTCGAATTGGTGGTCTGATAAACGAGACCCCAGCGTATGAGATTACGAGATCGCTACCCCGGTGTGTGATTGGACTGGCACAAGGGGAGGGGTTCAAGGTTATTCTATTAAACTGGGATTTATATATTTATTTCCAGCTACATATCAGAGTAAGAATAAGTAGATTCATGACTAGATGTTTATTCCATCTAGTTTATATTTACTATATCCCGTACTCTGGTAGAAATTTCGCCGTTAAACGTAGTAGTAATATAGCCAAGATTCTGAAAACTGGGGCTGGGAAATAAAAAGGGAATAACTCGTCGCCGGAAACGATGGACTTGAAGTTTACACGAGGGCTTATTTCATACGCTACGATTACGTCACAACTGGACAACAATCGGACAAGAAGATCCCCTGGGAACTAGGCAATGAGAGATGATTTGATTTCATGAATAGGTAAAGGAGTGGAATCGCACAAAAGAAAAGCGGTTTGGAAGCACCGACTTAAATTACGGAAAGGAGGCGTGACATTCTCGCACCCCTCGCTGCATCGCAGGGCCTCGTCGAGCTGAAGGAGATGGGCACGATGCCAGGTTAGGAACAGGACGTTGCCATGGCGTCAATATCCTCTCCATCCCTTGATCAGCTCCTCCAGGACGGGAGCGGTCCGTACCGCTCTCATATAGATACTGGATTAGCTAGATGGATTGGCGTATGTAAAGTTCTAATATGTCGTAATTGCAATCTCTGTTTGGGCTTGCTTGAATTATTTGGACGGCGCCTTGTCCTTGGTTTTGCGTCCCAGATATATATTAGTTGTCCAAGTCTAAAAGCACGGTTTCCCGTGCACCTAATCCTGCCCGGAATAGTTACATCTCAATTGGGAATTTGTACGGGAAACAGCTTGGGCACACAGACGGAACAGTGGACGGCTGAAAGATTTCTCGTAATTGCGATAGGAGGGCAGGAGACTTGTCACCTTTGCTCGGGTCTGACATACACACGCCATGTCGGACATAATCCCCTACTATAGGCTCCGTGAAACCCATTTTATTCTACGTGCGCTGGGGCTATATTAAATTCTCATGTGTTGGACGAGCATTATCAAGCTTAAACTATCGACTACGCACACTATCGTCTTCTTGCCACCGCACCGGACTCTGCCGGGCACGGAACTTTGGTGTCAGACCTGATGACTGCTGTGTAATAGTATTAGTTACATTATAGAATCAGATCATAATAGGTATTCTCGAAACCTCCATGTTGTGTAAAACTTGGTCAGAGTCCTTCGCTTAAGAGACATAATGCTGTGCTGTCACCCTCTGGCCCCCCGTGGAGATGTACAAATCCCACTACACTACAGCTTATAGGAACCGCCGTTGCCTTGTTAATTTCACAGTGAATGCCATCTGATGCAACACGGTCGACAACATTTCTCCATCCGCTCCAACTGTCAAAATTTACCATGATAAAAACAAGGACTAGCAGGCTGGTGTCAGGCTGACGGCAGCTTCTGCGGCCACAAACGCTTCAAATTATACAGTGGCCATACCTTACTTTATGGCTGGGTTTGCGCTGAGCCCTGACTGAACTTCACATGCTGTCATGGAGGATAATGGGGTCAATCTGCAGAAATTGAACTCCAGTAGTGATACTCTAACAAGTCGCTCATATAAATCTCAAATTCATCTTGTCTGGGTTCGCAACCAAGTCACAGCAGGCAGAACCAAGTTGAAGTCTACCTGAAGACAAAACCTTCACGTGAAAAGTAGTATAAGTCCTACGACTGCCCTATATTACGTATATTATATATGGTGAAGTTCCATAACAGTTGGACTACAAGCTACCACCAGCCGCAGAACGAGTACATTTTGATCCCAGATTCCCAAGTAACGAACCCAAAAGATTCCAACCGCCGTCCACACGTCCCGCCTATCCATCAGCAAGCACATGAGTCACCGTGGCCTTGAGCGTCTTGGCCGTCTCATCTATATCAGCCCTCTCCTTATTATTCAGCGGCACATCAATAGCCCTAATGATGCCCTTTCTCCCCAAAACAACAGGCCAGCTGAAGCAGCAGCCATACCCCGGCCGGAAGCAGCTGACGGGACGAACATTACGCTTGTCCAGCAGTATCGACGCGCAGATACTACAGACAATGGAGCTGATGCCAAACGGATTGGCGCCCTTGGCCCGGATTATGCTCCGCGACCGGTCCTTGCACTCCTGCGCCACCCTCTCATGGTCAACCTGGTTCCCATGCTGCAGCGACTTGTCCAAGGGCACGCCGCCGATTGTCGCCGTCGACCACGCCACGACCTGGGGGTCCCCATGCACCCCCAGCACATAGACGTCGAGCGAATTCGCCGCGACCTGGCTCACGTTAGCATCAAACTCTTATATACTCGTCGAGGTGCGCGTACCCCAATCTCGTCGGCAATCATGCCCCGGATGCGCACGGAGTCGAGAAAGGTGCCGGCGCCGAGGACCTGCGACTGAGGCAGCTTGGACAGCTCGAGGACAAGAGTCGTCGCCAGGTCGACTGGGTTGGAGACGACGACGACAATGGCGTCTTGCCGGATGGGCTTCATGGCGTCGACTACGTTTCGGATGATGGACACATTGCGGTATACGCGCTCGAGGTTCGGCTGGCCTGGGGGGGGGGGCGCGGGTCAACACCAGGGAACGTGGAGGTTTGGCAAGAAAGATTTCATACCCAGCACAGACTTTGATCCGGCGGTGATGACGACAATGTCGCACTGGCCTGCCTCGTGGTGGGTGGCTGCCCGCACGCGCGTCACGCTGTTGGAGCTGTAGGCCACGTCGGAGAGGTCGCGGACCTGGCCGTCTCGCAGGGTGGTGTTGATGTCGACGAGGAGAAGCTCGCGGGCTATGGAGGAGATGATGAGCGCAAAGGCGGCTGCGCCGCCGACTTCTCCGACGCCTATGACTGCGATGCGGGAAAATGGTTTACCGCCGACGGTGGACATGTTGGGTCAAGTGCGTTGTGGTCATTGAGTCTGAGGGGGTTTCAGCGGGCAGTTGTAGAGGATAAATAGCTTCTAGGTCGACTGTGAAAAGGGTGGCACAACAATTTAATGCTAATTGATATCCAGCATCTGAGGCAGTGGAATGATGGGGATGAGGCAGACGCCACGATGCAACCACCGCATTCAAAGTGGCGTTGGTGCCGCAACATGACATGTTCAATGAGCTGGTACCTACTGAGCTGTCATCCTGTAGGTGTCTGCTGTCTATGAAATAGGTTGTGAGATATCCTGGAATGGTTGCGACGTGGCGGGTAGTTGGATGGCCAGGCGTCAGGGGCAATGTTCAACAGTTGATTTTTATAGGCAGGCTACTGAGTGTCAAGGGAACAGCTACCACTTGGCTAGCAGCATGTTTTGCTACAGCGTCCGTTATACAGGTCCCAGGCAAGATAGGTCCAAAGGGAGGTACCTTTTGAACTATCATGTGCAGTGTTAGAGACCGGAGGTAGGGCTTACTTCCAAAACCTCACATGAACAGGCATTTCCATGAACATGTTCAGAGCCATTTGTCTGCGGCCAATCACGTTGGCCAAATATGTCTGGTTCATGTTTGCAGTAATCATGGCTGTCGCTGCTTCCAACAACTATATCGCCAACTAGGTCCCGGCTGATATCCATACATCAGCCGACACGTACGTCAACAAGTGCATATTGCTTCTGTTCTTTCTTCTCACAAACAACAGTTTATCGGTTTACTCGCCTAAGTCTGATCCATAGCGGTGGCTTCGTCATGGAATGAAACACCTTCATGGGCATCATTCGGCCGCCTAGACCCCACTGCCGATTTGCAGCCTCATGATCACTCCTGTCCAGCTCAACATCAAAGTTGCACAGTATTTTGGAGGCAATGAGCCTCATTTCGAGAGTTGCCAGGTTCTTTCCAATGCAGACCCTAGGTCCTGTTCCGAATGGCAGGGAAGCATTCAGGTGGTCATGTAGGAACTCGGCGTCCTCACCTAGCCATCGCGTGGGCCTGAAAGCATCGGGTTCCCTAAAGTTGATGGGTGAGTGTGTTGATACCCATGGAGGCACCGCCACCGTCGTTCCTCCAGGAACAAAATACCCGGATATAATGGCGCCTCCTGGAGGGACTACACGCTGTTGGCTTGCAGGCGATGGCGGGAAGAGACGCAGAGCTTCATTCAACGTCGCCTCGAGGTACGTCAACTCTCCAAGCTTGGCACATTTAATATCGGCCTTGTCTGTAAAAGCGTCTCTGATCTCCGTTGTAAGTCGCTTGTATACCTCGGGATGAGTACAAATGAAGTATGTCCACCCGGCCAGAGCTGTAGCCGTCGTGTCAGTTCCAGCACTAATAAACAAGGCCATATTCAATTGGATTTCAGTTTTGGATAACAGATTTCTGGACTCGCTCTTCAGAATGTGGTACATGAAGTCTGCATGCTCTCTGTTGGGGTCTTTGAGGCGACTGAGTGTCTTGTCGCGTGAATTACGCAAATGAATCCATCTCCATGATGCAGCCGTCGTAGGGACGAGAAGCCAAGTCATGAGATGCTCAAGGTACGTGCCAACGCCGGATATGCGGCGTATGGCTTGTGCCCACGTAGCCGCAACAAAAACGTTGATGACAGAGGTTGACCACTCGGTAGCGGAAGCTTGGTCCAAGCACCCAAAAGGTTCTGCGAAGCACAAGTCGCCCATCATGTCAAAGGCAAGGTATGTGTCTGCGTTCGGTTGTCAGCGCAAAGGGCACAGATGACGGTGAGCTTCGGATGCGTACACCAGTCGGAGACGTTCAATGCTTGGTTTTCAGATGCCCGCTTCTCCAGCACGGCTATGAATTTGTCGACGTGAAGTTGAAGTATGTCCTCTAGTTTGGCCAATGCGCTGTTTGTGAAGAGGTATCCCAAAGCCTTGCGCTGGCGGACATGGTCCTTGTTCAGCGCCAGGCTTACACCAGTTTCTCCGTTGACGCTGCCAACAGCTCCGAGAAATATGGGACTCTTCTCCATCAGAAGGCCGCCTTTCTTTTATGACTTGGGGTCAGCAAGGGACGTGGTTGGGTTTGAAGCACGTACGCGAAACCCATAGATCTCTTCTCGAGCATCTGTGCCTATGAAACTCAGCTCATTGGGCGACACTCGCACCACCGGGCCATATTTGTCATGCAGAGACCTATAGTAGTGGTGCTGTTCTCCCTTGACAAGAGCCAGTGCGGCTGGCAGTTCTGACAAACTGTTGACCAAAGGGCCAGGCACTGAACGAAGCGGGTGGAAAATTCGGTGACGAAGAATCCGGATAACGAGACCAACAACGAGCTGTAGATGATGAGCAAAACGTCATGGCGTTGAATGAATGAATGACTCACGAGGACAGAAAATGTAGAGACAGCCGAGGTCACGGAGATGATTTGAATCAGCATGATGTTTTTCGATACTGTTCTCAATGCGTTTTAGATGGATGCTGCCCTGGAAAAAAGCGCCTTAAAAAGTTGGGAATATATGTATGTAAGGCGTAGAAGGAGGCATCCTATAGCCAAATCCATCGATACGTCACTGGTATATTGATGGGCAAGGTCTTGTCCAAGTCGGCAAGCGCGTCTAGGGAACCAGACTTGACCCTTTGCTCACTCAGCCGAGTACATATGTAAGTATAAGAGCCGACTTGGCCAGGCAATCTGGACGATGCCTGTCCGACATGGTTGCTCTCCAATTCCTGCACACGCCCTTGTGCCGCAACTTCCGGCACATCAATGGGTCCGCGGCAACATCTGTACAGTTCAGCCGCATGCATGAAGAAAACCAGCTCAAAACAGCTCCGTGGGTTGTGGTTGCATCCCGATTCGGGAATAACCCCAGCCCCCCCGCAAGTGAAGGCAATTTGTGTACCGAATCAATTATGGACTAAAGTAAGCACACTTTGATAGTGTATAGTCTTTGTTGGGTCTTGACGGTGGGGTGGTGTCTGGCTGGTACATGTAGTTACATACACCAGACCCATGCCAGGTTCAAAGCGGTGGCGTATTGAGTGTGATTTTGCCTTGAGAGCATGATTGGAGCCCAGCAACCAGAACTCGTCGCAAGTTTGCAACTCTGTTGCTGTCCCCGTCATCTTTACAACTACGACGCAAGCACTTACTCACATCGTCCCCGAGAGCGTGTTCCAGAACAGCAGAAAGACCATTTTCTCGCATCCTAGCCCTGAGAAGTAAAATGGGGGATACAGAGGAGCTGGCGACGGAATACACCCGGGTAAACAACACCCAGTACCGTGCAGGGCTGTTTCTCCTCGAAAGGCTCGATATCGGTCCAGGCTTGAGAGTTCTCGATGTCGGGTGCGGACCTGGAAACATCGCCGCCCACATGGCAGAAGTCGTTGGAGAAAAAGGCAGCGTCGTGGGCGTTGATCCCAGCAAGGAACGCATCAGGATTGCCCAGACGATTCGGAAGCCAAACCTGTCTTTTTGCGAGGGCAAAGCCGAAGACCTCTCGCAGTTTCCCACGGGCCACTTTGATCTCATCTACGTCAACTCGACCCTGCATTGGGTACAGGACCAGTCCGCGGCATTCAGGGAGTTTGCACGCCTGCTCAAGTCGGGAGGGAAACTGGGCATTTCAGGAGGCTCAGGCGATACCCCCAGCGCACAGGAGAGGATCAAGGACCATGTGCTTTCCAGAGAGCCATACCGCAACTATCCAGAGAAGGGCGCACCCAAGTTTCTCAAGCGGCGCGAGATGGAGCGTCTCCTGGACGATAATGGGTTCCAGGAGAGGAGCATCGTGGTCAACAAAATCACAAAGTCGGCCAAGGATGCCGACGCCATGATTGACTGGCTGGATGCAAGCTCATCCGGACAGACGTACGGCAGCATCCCTCTGGAACTCCGGCCAAGGGCAAGGGAGGAAATGAAGACGGAATGGAACAAACTTGTTGTGGAGGATGGTATTCATATGGACATAGATCTCCTGGTGACTGTGGCTGTGAAGGCAGACGCCCGTTGAGTGCGCTGTTCTGCCTTTGAAAGTATCGATGGAATAAAATTGAGCTCTGTGTGCCTGTCTCTTGTCCGTATCTCCAGTCTGCACATGACAACTGGTCTGGCACTTGTCTGGCACTTGTCTGTCTTCTAGCTACGGCTGGTCGCCGGGTGTACCAGACTACCAGTAACATATGTAGACACCGTTGACATCCGGTAGTAGCGTCAGTCTGGTACTCTGTATGGGGCATTGAAAACCTGGTGCCTGCATCTACTCGAGTCGGGACAATGCACAAGGCAGAGAGCATGGGTAGCCAGGGCGGGGAGAGTTTATATGTGAGCCGCCTGTTGACTTTGGAGACGGTGTCAAGTACACGACCAGACAACATGGCATCCTCACGCACTCTCGCCAGGCCTTGGTCTTCGGAAGGCATGGAGCAGGCGGCCGAGGGAACCAGAACCATCTCCGAATCAAGAGGTCCTGCATGCCCTGTACATGTCTCAACGACTTCATCCTTGCGCAACGCCAACCAACGACTCGGACCATGCGCCTCGCTCACGGTTTGGTGGGACGAGCCCGAAGACCAAGACGCCGAGAATCCCATCAACTGGCCGGCGACCAAAAAATGGGCCAACATTCTGACGATTTCTGCCACGAGTTTCCTGGTGTACGTGTGACAACCGCCAACATTCAACCGTCGGATGGCTTCAGGCATTTGCTCACCCTCAGCAGACCGCTCGTGTCGTCGGTAGTCGCGCCGGCGGCGGAACTCATATCGGCCCATTTCCACACCAGCTCAACGACGTTTCCGACCTTTGTCCTGTCGATATTCGTGCTAGGCTTCGCCTTTGGACCGCTTCTTCTTGCGCCGCTCAGCGAGCTGTATGGCCGCGTCATTGTCTACCACGCAACGAATGTGCTGTTCGTTGTATTCACCGTCTTGTGCGCCCTCTCACAAAATGAAGCGACGCTCCTCAGCTTTCGGTTTCTATCTGGCTTCGCAGGCGTGGCCACCATATCGATAGGTCCCGCAAGCATCGCAGACATGATGCCTCGGGAGAAGAGGGGAAAGGCCGTGTCGCTCTGGGCCGTTGGCACTGTTGTTGGTCCCATGATCGGTCCCGTCATCGGTGGTTATGTGGCAGAGGTGCTTGGCTGGAGATGGATCTTCTGGATCATCTCCATTACAGTAAGCCGGCGCCAACTCCTAATTTCGTCCAAGAGCTCGTGGCGTTGACAATGGGCCAGGCCGGACTTGTCACAATCATTGCTCTGGCCGTCCTGAGGGAAACGTATCCTCCGGTGCTGCTAGAGAGGAAGGCAAGTCGGCTTAGGAAAGATACGGGAAACCCCAACTACCGATCCAAGCTCGCTCCTGATCTGAGTCTTCAAGCGCTCGTCATACGAAGCATCTTGCGACCTTGCAAAATGCTCATACTGTGTCCCATTGTCACAGCCTGTTGCGTCTACGTTTGTATTCTATACAGCATCATGTACATATTTTTCTCGACCTTGTCCATCATATTCAAAGAGGCCTACGGCTTCTCAACCTTTGCCTCTGGGCTAGTCTTTATTGCCTGTGGCCTCGGGACCTTGTCGGGACTCGTCTACCTTGGATACTTCAGCGACAAGACGATAAAGAAACGCGCCGGCACCGGAAGACGGATTACGCCCGAGGACCGCCTTCCCTTCCTGGTCACAATCCCCGGCGGCCTGAGCTTCTCACTAGGGATATTTTTGTATGGATGGGGAGTGGAAAAGCATCTTCACTGGATGATTCCTCAAGTTGGGACAGCCATGACAGGGTTCGGCTACATTCTAATATTCACGGCCATCCAAACGTATCTGCTCGATGCCTTCGAGCATCACGCTGCCAGCGTCAATGGCGCTAATGCGGCACTCAGGGGCCTCGCTGGGGCCTTGATTCCTCTCAGCGGCCTGAATATGTACAAGGCATTGGGATGGGGTTGGGGAAACTCGTTGCTGGCTTTCGTCGCACTTGCACTCACGCCACTTCTCTGGGTCTTTGCCGTGTACGGCGCGAGGATTCGGGCAGCGAGGCTCTTCAGATACAAGTTTTAATGATGGAAACTCGGAGACCATTCGTTAAACTACAACTGACTGACAAACATGTGGTCTCGTTGAACCGTAAATCTCCCAATCAGCTCACTCCGCGACACGTCGTCCAGATGAAGCCTTTGTAGACTTCTCCCAGACAGGAAATAATCTACACCAGTAGCCATCCGGGCGAGGACGATGATGGCCGTGATGGGAGATGAATCTATTCCAAGCTTCTCGGCCAGACTGTGCCAGCAGACAAGCAAGTCGGGAACATCCTCTGAGATGTTTCGGTTTTGAAGATCCGACGGAGCCTTCAATCTGTTGTGGGGGCCCGAATTCCTTGCCAGATCGACTAGATCGGTAAAGTTGTGGCCGTAGCACTCATTGGAAATCGTCAAGGCACTCTTGAGGCTATGGCCGAATGCTCTGCCTATCTCCATCCGCACTTGATCGACCGCAACCATGGCCTTGGCCACGGAGCCGGTCAGGCCATCTCGATAGAGGAGGAAGTCGCCATTGGTGCTTTCGATGCGGCCCGCATTCATCAACATCATGAGTGGATGGAACACGCCGTTGACATTCAACAGGCAGACTTCAATGACACTGCTGCACCAGCAGAGTTTGACCAGCACAACCTGTTGTATCGCGTCGCGTACTGCGCGGCTTGGAAGGCCACCGAGTGCCGCAATGAAGATGAGGTCCTTCTTACCCATCACCACGACTACATTTTTCTCCATTCGGCACGAATACGGGGACAGGTTGGTCTCGAGGACGCATCCAATCTCCATGTCAGCGATGAGCGAGAACAGGTTGCCTGGTATGGCAATGATGGTGTGTTGCTGCAGAGCAAATCCTCTCAGTTGCTGCAGCACCGTCTCGTGTCCGGTAGACGGGACGGTGAGGACAATGATTGTCGAGAATTCAATGACCTCGGCCATGGCAAAGGTGATACGGACAGGCGTGGAACTTGTAACCCTTCCACGAACCGTCAGTTGACCCTTGTCGATGACCTCGCTGGCATATCGAAGGTGGTCCGGGTGGGAATAGACCAGCACATCCATGCCGCGGTTTTGGACATCAGCCGCAAGGGCGAAACCAGACGGGCCGGCGCCGATGATGGACACTTTTCGTTGCATCTCGGCGGCGTGGGCATGTGTGTCGTCAAAGTAACCCTGATGTGTGAGCCAGTTGTCTGTGCAGTGTGCGTCATGGAGGCTAAATATAAGATGATGCCGTTGAACAGGTCACCACCACCTTGGATCAAAAGTAAAATAGGCACTGAAAATGACTTTGCATCAGCATCCTATCGCCACTTGAAACTATCATTGATGCTATGCTGCTTTTGTTGTAGACTGTCGAAATTGCATCATTTCCTGCGGAATCTAGGCTTTCGCCGCTGCGCAGTTTTTGGCTGCAATCTGCCATTCAGACTATATCGTGGGAACGTGCGCAAGCTTCCACGAAGTCATGGCGGATAGTTTGATGCCGTTTTCCCTCCGTCAGCGGTGGTAGATTCACCCCCCCTGGCCCCCATGGCAAAATCTAATCTACACTCGCGGTCGAGGGACAGCGAGAGAATGAGCAAGTTTGCGCGCATACATGAACACAAAGTCGCGAGGGGTCAGCTGTCTGTCTTATGTACATATGTATCTGGTATTATGCAGGTGTACCTCACATTTCGGCCCGCCTTGCCGTAGCTGGCCACTTGCTAGGTGCGGCATGCATCTTGGCTGACGACGTCTCTTTGCTGAATGCTGCCCTACGATGGTCAGACTCGTGTCCATGCTCGAGGAACAACTGGGGTATGGTATCAATTGATCTTTGCCATCCCGTCAACTTCCCCACTCCATCGTAAACGATTGACCAGACCCTTGGACCCTTTCGCACCCGCTCCTTCAACACTTGCGGCACTAGCACATCCCATTGATATTGACTCAACATTTGAAGTGCGTTTTCCGCCATGCATGACAAACTGAATCAATTTTTTGAGGTGTTGTCGCCCCCCCCCCCCCCCCCCCTTTTGGGCACAGGAGAAGGGTTGATCAGTTGCTTTTGTAGCCAAGACGCTTCATGGCAGCGACTCCAAGTCGTGATTCTGCGTGACCACTGGCCTACGACCACCAGACCAAATGGCGCACTCTCCCGGAGCCATGGATGTTTGCTTGGACATTTTTGGACAGCAGCCGAGACTCAACATCCACACGCAAATTTGTCTCTGCTTTGCAATGCCCAGCCATGTTGCGCAGTCCGCCATCGTGAGCACACTGACTTCGGGCCTTGAGCGGCTATCGGCCAGCTTTCCATGGGTCGCAGGCCAGGTCGTCGTCGAGGGCTCAAGCGCTGGAAACACTGGCGTCTTCAAAATCAAGGAGCTGCGAGATATTCCATACTTGGCAGTAAAGGACCTCAGGACCGACGTCTCAGCTCCGACCATGGCGGGACTAAGGCAAGCCAACTTCCCGATGGGAATGCTGAATGAATCCGTCATGGCGCCTCGCCACACCTTTCCCACAGCCGACGACGACATGAGCAGAAATGACCCTGGTTCGCCCGTCTTCCTTGTACAGGCAAACTTCATCGTCGGCGGTCTGGTGCTCACGTTCCTCGGCCAGCATCAGGCCATGGACATGACGGGGCAAGGACAGATGATGCGGCTCCTCTCCAAGGCCTGCCATGGCGAGTCCTTCACAAGCGACGAGAAATTCTCGGGCAATCTCCAACGCCAAACCGTCGTTCCTCTTCTCGACAACTACCACGGCGGTCCCGAGCTTGCCCGTCACCTGGCCACCCCCGCGACAGCTCCAAATCGCAATGGTCTCGACGACGGTGGGGAGCCTGCTCGAATTGTCTGGGAAAGCTTTAGCCTTGATCCCACGTCGTTGGCATCTATCAAGTCGATTGCTGTCAAGACTCTCCCGAGCGGTTCCAGCTACGTATCCACTGATGACGCCCTGAGCGCCTTCATCTGGCAGAGCATCATGCGCGCCCGCCTCCCTCGCTTGCCGCCCGACACGGAGACGACCTTTGCGCGGGCTGTTGACGTGCGCTCCTACGTCGACGTGCCCGCGACGTACGCGGGCATCGTGCAAAACATGACGTATACGACGTACACGCTGCAAGAGCTCGTCGCATTGCCGCTGGGCGCCATAGCATCCAGGCTGCGAGCCGCCTTGGAACCCGACACCACCATCCTGCCCTTTCACACGCGTGCCTTGGCCACCTACTTGCACGGCCAAGCCGACAAATCACACGTCTCGCCCGTCTCGTCTTTGCGTGTTTCGGTCGACGTGATTGTGAGTTCGTGGGCCAAGACTGACAGCTACGCCCTCGACTTCAACTTGGGACTTGGCAACCCCGAGGCGGTCCGCCGGCCGTGGTTCACGCCGCTGCAGAGTTTTGTGTATTTCATGCCGCGAAAGGGCGACGGCGAGATGGCTCTGGCAGTGTGTCTTGCAGAAGAGGACATGGAGAGGCTGAAGGCAGATGAGCAGTTTACGACGTATGCCATGCACGGCGGATAAATCTAGTTGAGAGCAAGACCACGTCGAAAGAACAGCCGAGTATTTCCCTGCTACTACTGTGTGACGCCTGACCAAACTTGTGATTCATTCACATTCGGAAGAGCGAATTGATGGAGCCTAGATGGGCATGTCCCTCGAGAAAAAGAATGTATATTACTCAACATTGAAGGCAGTTGAAGAGCGCTTCAATGCCGCTCCACGCTGTCTGATAAATGACTAGAGAGCACACTGCCCAAGAAGACGCCGCCAATGACGGACAGGAAGTAACCAACATTGAACGTCATGACCGCCAACATGCTATTTCAAGGTCAGCAGCAGCTTCGTTTGAGAGCCACCTCACGGAGATGGGTTTCAGACTGACAGTAGATAGCTCACTCCCGCAATCACGGCGTCAAGCGTGCCCGTAATGACGGCTTCGCCAGCTCTCCAACGTCGGGGGGGCGTCCCTTTGATTTCCATCGTGTCGGGCTGGAGCAGACTTCCGCTTCGCCTCTGCTTGACCGCGGCCACCACTCTGTACAAGTTGCATCGCAATCCCAACAAGAAGCGAAACACCACGGCGAAGGCGATGAGAAATATGCATGCACCGGCGTACTGGCCGGCCGTACTGGGTGTAAAGGCCGAGGACCAAAGAGGCGTGCTTGTGGAGGCGAAGAAGACCATGGTCATGGACTCCATGGTCATGGTCATGTTGGATGATGACATGGGCATGGCACCGGCTGTTGAAGAAGGCATTGCCATGGACATTGACGACGATGCTGCGTCCATGTTGGCGATTGTTGCGTGTGCGTAAGGAGCTCCGCGCGCGAAGAGGAAGAGACGTGACGGGACCAAGGAGAGAGTCTGCGCCAGCGTCACGTTTAAGCAGTCAAGTGCGTTATGAATAGGAATAGAAGAACGACATTTTCCATATCACTTGCTCCCACAGCGACATGGGGTCAACTAGTTGCCTACATGTCTGCATGTTGCCTGAGAGCAGACATGGACCCAGACGCACCAGACGCCTGGCACCAGCATTGAGACTGGCTGGTTATGTGCCGTGAGAGCCGATGAAACAACTCACGGATGTCACGGCACCGAGGTAGCTGTATTTTTTCGTTTGACCAGACGCGCCGCGGGGATACACAGGCCGTGTTGAATGCTTCATGTTTGTCGAATCGAGCTCCAGGCAAGGCTGCTTGGTACATTGAGCGCAAACTTGCTCAAAATTGCACCTACATTACCTGGTATGGATCGACACGTGCATGGTTGATGCGCCACCACGGACGGCTATGACTGGGTCCACACCCCAGACCGACAACCTGCGCGCGGTGCACTGACCACATGGTCAATACTATTGACATGTAAGCATCAGCTCCAGTCGATAACATTGAATGGGTAATGGCTGCTTCACGACTGGACTGCCGGCATGCTATTGCCAAACAGGCACAAGCTCCAAGTTCAATGTTGGTCGATGTCCTCGTCCTCGCACCAGCACCAGCACCAGCACCATACGCCACGGAAGTTGCCCATAAAATGAATCCTGTCTGGTGTTGCGGCCGTCAAACTTTGAAGATGCACACCCAAGCGTTGTTGTTTTCCCGCCAGAGGCATCAACAACATTCACCACCATGTCGGCAGCCTGGCTCACTCCGCCCATCACTCTGACGGGGAGTCGAGATTTTGCCTGCGATAGCTTTGGCTTTACCGAAGAGCAGTGCACCTACTACCAGGAGCGATGGCATTTTTGGTGAGGAAATCCCATCAACCGTCCAACGACCAGAGTCTACGTCCTCCGCCAACGTTGCTAACAAGACATGGCACACAAGGTTCATCGCCGACTACGTCTTTGCGCTGTCGACCATCGCCTTTCTCATGAGCGTCCTCGGCATCTTCGTCATTGGTAACTTTGTCGCGCAGCTGCTGGGATATCGGGCCTGGCGCGCCTCTTCCCCATGGAAAAGAGCCATCGCCTTGACACGATACTTGTCCTACCGTGGCTTCCACGTCGAGGCCCTGCAATGGAACTCGGCCCCCTTGGGGCTTCTACTCTTGGCAGCTGCGGGGGCCGTCTTCTTCTTCTGTAAGTCGAACTGGTCTGGTTACATATGTACATGCGTCTGAGACATCAAGACTGACGTGCTGGGCTTCGCAGGCATGGATCTGATTCCCGAGCCATACTACTGGCCAAATCTTGACTTTGGTGGTTCTCCACCGTTGGGAACACGATCGGGATGGATGGCCTTGGCATGCATGCCCTTTGTCTTGTAGGCCCGCCCCCACGACCACACGATCCGGCATTTGTCCAAATACACGTGTTGACTGATTTCTCCCCAGCGCGACAGCAACCAAGACGAACTGGATCACGCTCCTCACGGGCGTTTCCCACGAGAAGCTGCAGGTCTTCCACCGATGGATATCCTACGTCTTCTTCCTCCTGGCACTTATGCACACGTTTCCGTTCATCGTCTACCACATCCGGTTCGGGGACATGGTCATGCAGTTCGAGATGGGTCTTTTATTTTACTGGACAGGCATCGTGGCCATCATATTCCAGGCTTGGCTTACCTTTGCCTCCCACAGTGTGATTAGGTAAGTTGGCTGCGCAGAATATATCGTACTATACGTATAACGACCATGGCTGCATATCTGATGCATTGCGCAGAAATTTAGGTTATGAATTTTTCAAAGCCACTCACCTATTCGCTGCCGCCATATTTGTCCTGATATTCTTCTGCCACTGCGACTACACCCTGACTTCATGGTAAGTCCAGGCAGTGGGCTGCAAATATCCATACACCCCTAACCTCGGACGCTCATGTTTCCCACAGGCACTACTTCATTGCGACAGCGGCCGTGTACGTCCCTTGCTACGTTTATCCCTGGCTGCGGACTTGTATCGAGTACGGCACACGGGTAAAGGCTCATGTCACCGTTGAAGAAAACGGCTTCACGCGAATTTCAATCCCAGCAAACTTCACATGGGTGCCGGGACAGCACTGCTTCCTCCGCTTCACCAGTTTTGGATTCTTGCAGGCCGCCTCGGCCCATCCATTCACTATATGCTCATTGCCATGCCGACAAGTAAATAAAAAGTCGGAGCTCGTCTTCTATATTCGCCACCAGCGCGGCTTTACCGCACGTCTGAACCAGTTTGCTCTGAACCACCCGGGTGCCTTGCTTCCTGTGCTTGTGGATGGTCCCTATGGGGGGATTAACATTCAGGCGTACGCTCACAGCGACAACCTTCTTATCATGGCGGGAGGGTCAGGCGCGGGCTGGACCCTGCCGTTTATTGAGCAATTTGTCTTGCGTCAGTCCAAGGCCGTCGATGAAGAGCCTGGCCAAACAACAGACCTCGACAGCGTGGAGAAAGAGACGGAAAGCCAGGAGCGCAGGACCTCCCGGCCGTTTACTCTACGCGTCATACTGGCGACTCGAGACACGGCCAGTCGTAAATGGTACCTTCGAACTGTCGATGAGCTGTTGTCCCGATACTCAACAAGCGAGTCGCTTTCCAACATCAGTATCCACTTACACCTCACTGGCAAGGCTGCACAAGAGGTCGGTTTAGCTGACAAGGCTCAAGACCTTCCAGCAGAGTCAAGCTCCTCGCCAGACGGCATCACCGCCCAAGAAAGCACAACACATAGCCCGGCGTTGGCCACGTTGGCCAAGCAACTCGACGGCCGGCCACAACTACCGCTGGTCATCCAGGAAGAGGCGGCAAGAGTGGCGGACGCATGTGAATCGCTCTCGGTCTTTGTTTGTGGACCGGCTACAATGCAAAATGACGTTCGAAATGCTGTTGCGGAGGCAAATCTGAAGGTTCTGAAGGGATCCAAGTCTGGAGGGGTCTATTTGCATTCCGAGCATTTCTCTTGGGCATAATATCAGACATTATTTATAGTGTGTATCTGTCGCTAGAAGAAGGCTAATTTGCGGACTATTTTGACTTGGGATTTTTAATGTCTTTGGTGACTAGTAAGTTCAAAGGCAATGCCCCTCAACTTCCGAAATGCGTATCTCTGACCTCTACGCGCTCGCTGACTTGGCCCTGTCAAAAGGGTCTGCATGTTGGTCAAGGCAAAGTCCTGGGGTCAACCAACGAACAAATGAAATTGTGCCACTTCATAGCAGGCTGCCTCAGCCTCCGCCTTCACTACTCCGCAGTTGCCTGCAGGCTGCGCTCTCTCGATCTTTCTCACAGGTGCTCGGGTGCCGTAGTGCGGTTGTTGAGGGTTCTGCTGGTTTGCCCGTGTATGGTCTGGTGTGCATTTGTGCCAACATGGAGCCAGCCTGTAGTATAGCTGCAAATTTAGCAGCTTGTAATAGGATTCTTATTGGAACCTCTATTACTATATAAAATAGTATGTGAAATAAAGAATTCTTTAGCCTTAGGATTCTTATTGGCTTAATATCCCTTCAAGTACAAAAGTGCAGCCTTAACACAACTAAGGGGATAACTGATCATTGGCAACATGTGCTTAAATTTTGAGGACCCTCACATGGGTCTGGTATGTGGGTGAACATCATTGGCTCTCTTACGCTCTGTTATTGCGCTTTGCCCGTGCGATAGCTCATCAGCAAGTCCTCTCATCCTCGCCACGTCATTTACTCTACCATTGGATATAAGACAAAGAGGGGCTTGATAGACCTGCGCTTGCCTTATTACGCATGACATTATGTATTGCGATGGCAGATGCATATATCAGTGGAGCTGGCGAACGACAAGGCGGCTCAAATGGCTGCAATGGCAATGTATAAAGCCATCAACACATGCTCACATCCAGTCTCGAAGTGAACTTTTTTATCACCATTTTGTTTCAAGCATATGAGATATTCTCATACTTCAACTCCATTATAGTGTGTGCACTTGTTAGCAATGCCTTTAAGTCTCCATGGTCAGTGTAACAATCCTGTGTACTGCGATCAAACAAACATCAAACGAGGAGACGAGTGTCCCAAATGTGGCCATGTTCGCGAATAAAAGTGTAAGTGGGCTCTATTGTGATGATACTCGGTTTTAGTTGACCTTAACTCTACTAGTATGCCTATCCTTCGCCGGTCCTTCGGTGGTCGACGTTGAAAGGATTGGTTAAGCACGCATGTCCGCTCAACTGAGTTGGAGAGAATGTGAAGGCAACGCGATTCATTCATTACAACTGCGTTAGGTAGACTTTTTCCGTCCGATCTAGCACGGTATCAAATAACAGTGCCCTTCCCTCTTCATAAAATTGCATACACAAGCCAATGTCTCCAAGTATGCTTCCGAAAGTTTCCGAAAGTCTTGGTGACGCACTCGTGCCCATTTCCATGCAAGCAACATCTGCTACATATTGTTTCCCTTCTTCATTCAAGTCTAGGTTCGCATGTTGAGGATTGAACGAGGCGTACATGTTCATCCGCGCCGCAAAAACCTCAATGGGGGCTGTATGTGCAAATTCCCAATCGATCACTCCCACAACCTCGAAGCTATCATCTAACAGGAGGTTATGCATGAGAAAATCGGGGTGCACAATAGGATAGGTACGGGAACTTCTGGCGGGCATAAGAGTTTCGGTCGTTAATTTCAGTCGCTGCGGAAAGGATTCGGTGGCCCGAATTAATTTTGGGTCCTTGAGTTGATGTATGTTTTTGAAGCTTGCGTTGTGCGTCGTCCAAGCTAAGAAATAGTCCGCCATTGAGTCAAAAGGTCCTTTGAAGCCAAATTGAGCTGGGAGCGGACCAATATCAATATCACCATTGGAGTTCAATACAAGAGAACCAAGCTTGTCTAAGGTGGCATTTGCTAGTTTGCACTGGAGAGGTCAGCCAACGGCAAATGAAGCTTAACGGGGTAAACAACCTGTATAGACGCTATCGACTTGCGTAACTTGATTCGTTGTTCTTCAGTAAGAACGTTTGGGCCACCAAGGTCATAGAGCATATTGCCTTGGATGCATTCCATCAATAGGTAAGGCAATCCGACAGGATTTTTCTCTAGGCCTGTGTTGTAGGCAAACACTCTCGGGACGGGGACATCGGTGGACTGCGAAATAAACTTCATGGTTGCGATCTCGCTTTCCATTGTAAACTGTTTCTCTCTCGTCCACCAGGTGGAGTCAGGCTCCGGGAATGGTGGACCACATATGGTTGGGATGCGTGCCAGCCACAGCTCGCCCCGCTGTGTGAGCTTGATTCGGCGAACAATGTGACGACCACCAGCGTGAAAGTTTCCTTCATAGGCACTTGTCTGATCTCCACTAAGTTGTTTCGTGATGTCAAGCAAAGCGTCCCATTCCGTGTGGCTGTATGTATTATTGGATGGTTCATCGTTATGCTGCCCTGTCCATCGGAAGACAAAGGACGATGTCCGCCGTGGCGAATTGGTGGTATTCGAAACGGATCCAAGTGGCTCGTAGGATTTAGACGGGTTCCCGTGATCAAACCACGCCTTCGAAGTGTTGGCTGGTGAGTCTGGGCCCGAACCCGAGTGCAGAATTCGCGACCAATAGCATTCCGAAGATTTGGGAGGATCCCCGGACATAGTCGACCAGTCGTCCGAACTGTTGTATCCGCAGTCGCCCTGCGTTTTGCCCTTTTTCTTCGCGTCGGTTTCTGAGATACTGGCTCTACATCGATAGGAGACGAGAGGGCGTTGGGGGGCGTTCAAGAAGACTTGAAAGTCAGTAGTGACATATGTACGACGTAAAGGAGCTGGCGATGAGAGACCAGGCCGATAGAGCGCGCAATGAAGAGTGTTTAGCAAAATGGAGAAGAATTCAGGCAGGAAGAGGAAGAGGTTCAGCAAGCGGCCTTTATCTAACTGGATGCGAGTTTCCCTGATTGGGGTCGAGCAGCACGCGGAGGCGTTGAGCCTGGTCCCTCAGGTACGGCACGGTACGGATTTTATTTCGCCCGGAGGGACATCCCTAGAGTGCCTGGCTGGGAAAGCTATTTACGGCTCGATAAAGTTGGTACATGACACCTCAAACCCCACGCTTTCTCTTACAATGGTTTACTTTCGCCTCGTCGCTAGTATTGATTTGTATTCATATAAAGTACATTGTAGAGGTGCGGCCTGTCTACCTACATAGACCCTCTACCTTGCTCCCCTTGGATCCTGTTCCGCCTCTTTGCGGGGCACTGCCAGTTCGCAAGTCAATTTCAACGGCCAACGTCAAGGTTCCATCCTCGATGGCCGCCTTCAAGATCCCGTGCTCCCCAGTAGACCGACACGCGCGTCCGTCCTCTCGGGCGATATAGAAAGTGTCGTCACTGCAGTCCGCCCCCTCAGTCTTCCGTCGCTTCCATTATATGCTGCACTCCGCAGACTGTCAGTCCTGTTTCGCGCTGCGTTGCCAGATGTCTCTGCAAGGCCGACCGTGTCTCGCAGGAGTCCGTCCATCTACCTCTGTATCCTGAACAGCCAAGCGACATAGTGCCATCCCTCCTACTAACCAAGGTGCTTCGTCGTTCTCTGTACGGTGTCAAGAGCGCTGCCCCTTGGTCGCTTTCTCTCGCCATGACTTTTCACGCTTCCTATCAGTCGCGGCGCATCTCATCCCCTTACACCAGCGCAGCCCCAAAGCACCCCAAGGGTGCCCTTGCCCTATCTCACGACCCATAGGTTCATTGCTTGTAGGCTCGATTTCGCCTTCGTGAGTCGGGTGGTTTTCAAAGCGTTCCCTTGTGGCTTGTGGTCGGCGGGGTTCGCGAACTCGACGCACAGCGGACAAGTGCTGATCGGTCGTGACTCTTCTTGGCTTTGCAAATGCCCGGGAGGCAAAGGCAGCATTTCCAGGTTCAGCACCACGGTGAGGTGAGAGTCGTCGCTGGCCTGCCAAAGGGAATTGCTACGGGGGACGCACACGAGCCAGGTTTGGGCTACAGCCGGAGGCACTCGTGTCCCTATTATAAAGTATTATAATGCTAGTATTACTTTCTTATATATATAGGTTTTACCATATTAAAAGAGTTATTATTAATTATAAAAAGAAATTTTTAAGCTTATAAAAATTTAAAAGTTTAAAAATAAATAAAGTTATTACTTTATACCTAGTTATATACTAGCTTACTATAAAATTACTAATACTATTTTCCTAGGCACTCTGCTATTATAAAAACCCTTCTAATATGCAGATACCGGCTACTATTATCTAGCACTTGTTGCCGAAAGAGCGGCTTCTAAACAGGCGGTACATATCTCGTGCTATTTATCTCAAGGCACATGACTAAATCTCGCGCAACTACAAGTTCCTTAGGAATGGGAGGCAGGTCCAATGACAAAACGTTAGTATATCGTGGTAGGCCACGAAGCAGCGAACCATACCGCCAAAGAAGCCGGATTTATAAGCTAGAGGCTCACAGGCTAGTACCAGAGCGTAATTCTAGCACCAAACGTCAAGTAAAGTACCAAATAACCTACTAATCATCCTGCGGACGCCAGCGGCGGCGGTCGGGGCCGAGGCGGAATGCCAGCACCGCGCACGACGGCAGTGACGGAAGTGTACAGTCGGCATCAGCAGTCACATAATGCATCCCGGAAGGAGGGTATAGGACTCACTGCTTCCAGATACACTACGCCTCGCATAATCGTGTGAATAGCACAGCATCGGCAACCATGTCATTGGATAGAATGCTACGCTAAAGCCTCATTAGTCCGGTCTTGGTTCCCCAGCTCCACCCAGAGTAAGGAACTTGCTTGTGGATCTAATCTATCTGTTGCAAGTTACGAATAATAGTCAAAGCAAACTTTTCGGCACCGAATCGGCGACCGCAGCGGGCAGCACGACAAGTCTCGTTCCGAAAGAAAAAAAACGTAGAAAGTTTAGCACGGATGTTTTACAACACTCTTGGCAAATAGCATACAACGTTCTTGGCAGAATAATTATATTAAAGTCGGCAGAGTGGTGTGACAGATTCGGTGGGAGACATGACTATGTCCACCGAATATGTGATAGTTATAGTATGAGCATAGTTACCAAGAACCCAAAGCGGACTAGGTAGCGGGGCATATAAGCCCTTTAGAAACAACGGCGCAATTTCTATTGGATAGGTTCGCTCGCGGTTGTTGGCCAACTCTATCGTGAGGTAGCAGTGAAGCCCGAGGCTCATATTGCAGCCGGCTCTATCAATGCGCGATGCGTCGACGCGAAACTGCCAAGAACCAGGCACATCACGTCGAACCGAGCGGGAGCGAAGACGCCGTTGCCAATCCAAACAGAGTCCGAGATGGCCATGAAACTTGGAAAACCACTGAATCAGCGGGTTCCCCGAATCCAACATGTCGCCCGTGCTTTGATTATTAGAATTTAGGACCAGTCGGCACCAGGGGCAAGGTATACATTGAGGTTGCACACGATGACGACGCGAGTAATTTCAGCACACCAAAACGAGTCTTGGACATAGTCTTCTCGGCCGGTTTCGCGCATTGTCCCAGCAGAATAAACTTGCCTATGTTTGGGATTGACTCGCGCAAAACCATGTGCCAACTTGAACTCATCTGCAATGACGACATTTGCACGACATATTGCCATGAGGTTTAGCTTCTGCCAGGTTGAGCCAGAGGCTCGAGGTCTTTCAACGACCTCTCCCAAGAGGATATAAGGCAGCCCGACCCCCGACCTCAAGAAGCGTCTGCAACTCAATTACACAATCAGTTTAACAAGCACATCTTCTCTACTATACAGCACTATCCAAGTGTCCCTCTCAAACCAAGCTCAAAATGAAGTTCTCTTACACTCTTGTCGCTGCGCTCGTGGGAGCCGTCGTCGCCAGCCCAATTGGCGAACCGTCCCTCAGCAAGCGCGTCGACACGGCCAAGGTCAAGGAAGAGGTTCAGCAATTGAACGTCCTGATTCAGAAGTTCCAAGAGGCCAAGGACAAGAAGCAGGAGAGCAAGGTACGTCTGCACCCAGTCCCATGTCACGGAATACATGGCACACTAACACGAGCGGGATGCTTGTAGGGCGAGGGCTGGCAGCAGACCATTGACCTCCTCAAGGAGAGGGCGGCTGCTATCGAGGCCGCGCCAGAGGACAAGGTCGCCGAGGAGATTGGCAAGCTCGATGAGCCACTTGCTCGCATTCGCAAGAGCAGAGAAGGCGCGGTACGTTGAACCAGTTCTTGGGGAATGAGTGGCGTGCTAATACCCACGGCGTGCCAGATTGACCGATACACGAGAAATCTCTTTGGCTTCGTCGATGCCAAGGACCGCCTTACCGAGGCGGCAAAGTAATCCCGTCGCGGGTACGGGTTCTGTTTGGCGGCGTTGTAGAGCTTCGATTCACGGGCAGCTCTATCGGGGGTAAGCTGTGGTCGTTGTAGGGAGTTCTCTGTCTGCTAGAGTTTAAGCTCGGCCGGCCACTAGCGGGTAATTTGCTCTTGCTTGCGAGGGATTCCGGGTGTTTTTCAGCTACACGTGGTGCTGGCGGACTGGTCTATTCGCATGTCGTAGCCAAGGTTCAGATAGGGGCTGCGCGCCGTGCCATCTTTTCCGCTGTGCGGTGCTGGGAAAAGGGGGGAATCCCTTGTCATCTTGCGCAGGTTAATCTAACTGGGTTTCTGTCCGATGTCTTGCGAGAACTGCGTGCACTTTGATGCTAGACGTGTGTCTTGGATTGGAGCTTTTACTTGCACTGACTAACAAGTAAAACCAGGAATAAAGTTGAAGCCAAGTATATTAACAACGAGCTCATATCTAAAATCATGGTGTCAAATGAGTACTCATAGTATTCATTCTAGTGTTTAAATTATACTGCAGTTATATTATCCAGTGAAAAGTTCAAAAGTTCAAAAACAATATGAAAATGAATGACCGTGACAATCTATAAATCTACAAAAACCTCACTTCTCTTACATCTTTAGCTCCGATATTACATTCCAGAACTGGGTATGAGGCCGTATACGGAAGCTACCCGCAGCCAGAAGGCCGTATCAGACTCAATACAAGCACGCACATTACACAAAAAAGTCCCTTTAACGTTATAACATTTCTACAACCAGATAGCCTGGACATCCTCTAGTTCAACCCCGATTCCTTTTCCTTCCATGACAAGCCTAGACCCTCCATGTCCGCTGTCAACGGCATCCAGCACGGTGCCAGGCGTTACCAAAACAATTATATCACCGGACGCGCTCCAACGTATTCAAATTCCATCGACCGGCCATGCATCTACGCACACAATCTGCCCGCCCTCTCCACACCGACAATCTTCTCGTCGCCCTCAACATGCAGCCCCGTCACCATCCCCGTCCCCATATGCACCAGCATGTGGCAATGCATCATCCACACGCCGGGATTATCTGCCCTCACCCGAATCACCACGTGGCCCCTCCTCGGCACGCCGACTGTATCTTTGCGCACGGGGTCGACGAGGTTCGGCGGCACGGGGGGCCCCGACTCGAAGGGGTTGTAACTGCCCCATCCGCTGCGGCCTTCGGCTCTAAACGACGACAGGACGTGGAACGAGTACCCGTGCAGATGGATCGGATGCGTCCCATCGTCCAGATTATTAATGACAATGTCAACGTCCCTCGTGCTCGAGGAATTGATAAACGGGATGAACTGGTCCGCGTCCCAAAGGCTGCGGTCTGTAGCTAGAAGCGGTGGGTTCTGCGGCTTCCACGAGGTGTTGTTGACGAAGCCCATGGGCCTGTTCTGCAGGCGGGAGAGCATCTGCATTTTAAAGTACAGCACCATTGTCTCCTGGGCCTTGGGGGCTAGTACGTCTGTTGGCGTGGCGGCCGTGAGAGTCGCGAGATCACGGTGTTGCCCGTCATCCGGCGGGAGAATAGGCGGGCCATCTTCCTGCCTGCTTTGGAGACGGGAGGGAAAGAAGTCGAAGGTGTGAATTGGGTCTAGGGCCGGGTTGGGAAACCCGCCAAAGTGCCTGTGCCACGGTTAGCAAAGCAATTGATGTTGCGTTTCGAGGTTGGGGAGGCGCGCATACTCGTCGTCCAGCTCAACGTGCAGCTGGTAATTTTGCTCGCCCACGCCGTCCCCGTTCACCAGCAAATCTACCCGTTCGCCGGGATACAAAACGCCCACCGAGCGGCCGGGCCGGTCGTCGACGGCGCAACCGCCATCCACGGCCGCGGGCTGCATCGTCGCCCCATCCGCGCGGAGAGTCACGCCCGCCACGGTCCCGGCATTCACCACCCTCAGCTTCACCGGTGCGTCCTTGGGCCTTCGGGACAGCAATGGCGGTAAATCCTCTCTAGGCCGCTGCGTGCAGACGACCGGGCGCGCGGGCACCGCCATGGAGCAATTGTACCGCCCGCGGCCGTTGACCAGCACCGAATCCGGGACGGGCTCGTTTCCCACGCTCGCCCAGTCAAAGAACCAGTCGAACACGTCCGTCTGCCTGCGGTGAAACCAGTCACCGACGAGGACGAGAGCCTCCTGGTGCTTTGGCCCAAGGCCAGGCCGGTGCACGACGAACCCGCCGTACAGCCCGTCGCCCCTCTGGACTTCAGCGTGGCTATGCCACCAAAAGGTGCCGTGCTCGTCGTCGCCAATCGTAAAGTTGTACTCAAAGTCGCGGCCCGCCGCAATGGGGCACTGCGTGAAGCCGACGGCGCCGTCCATGGCATTGAAGCCCTTCATCCGCAGGCCGTGCCAGTGTATCGCCAGGCCCTCGTCCGCCAGGCCATTGTGCACGTGGACAATGATGCCGTCCCCGGAGCGGGCTTCGATTGTCGGGCCCGGAAATGCGCCTTCAATTGGACCAGGTTAGTTCAATGTTTCTCGCAAACGCGTGGCGGCAAAGTAGAGCGCCGGCCAAGACAGACCATTGACAAGATACACCTGCTTCTCCACGCCGTCCGGCGACATGGTTCCCAGAGTCACATTCCAGTGAAAATGCAGCGTCTTTGCGCCTCGCCACACATGCTCCTCGGGGTGCAGCGCAATCGCGAGCTGCTGCCCATCCGGGCCGGACGCCGGCGACGCCTCACCACCACGCCGTACATACGCCAGCAGCGGCATGGCCAAGAGCACCGTGACCAAGGCGAGCCCCAGCCAGGTCCATGCGGATCGGCCAGATCGGCTCTTGGCTCCAGCGTCGTACTCGTAAGATGGGGGATCAGCCGCCAGCGCCTCATCCAGGAGGCGGCGATCTTCCTCGTCCCCGCGGTCGCTCATTTTCGGGGCTCGGCTCCTATGACGGGCAGCATGGGGTTGACGGAGAGAGGACAGGATCGAGGTTGAAGCTGAAGCCGGCCAAGGGTGTTTTCTGGAAAGGAATCGACCCGTCGGCGAGGAACAAGTCCACCTGTTTGCCAACAGGTACGCGGGCGGCATGGATGCAACCTCAACACCACCGATGACCATTTATGCATGTGCCGACGGCCGTCTCCGCAAGGGGCCGGCCACGATGTGATCCAATCAGCGGGGCGGGGGGATGCCCCGTGTTCATGCAGTCGTGTTTGGAGGGGTGCCCTCTTGTCGCATGTACTGTACCACCCTCCATCGTGGAGCGTCGCCTTTGGCCTAGTTGTGTCTATTTTTGTGACTCGTTTCATTGCTCCGAGTATTCGGAAACGCAGATACAACAAGTTGATGACACGCCAGCAGACGAGTGTGCACTGGCCTTGTGCTTGCGCCTACTAAGAGACCGGGCAGATCCGTCAATGCTAGTTCATCAATGGTTCCACAATGGCATGCACAGCGAGTAACGAGTTCCGTGCAATGGACTGTTATACTGACATTATATAAATCCCGTGGCGTCAAAGTCACTAATATTGTAACTCATGGCAAAAATGTCATCCCCAAGAAAGTCTTCCGCCCTCAAGCCCGCCATGAGGTCGTCCATGTTGCCATCCCATGCCATGCCGCCAGAGGAAAGACCATATGGCCACGGCCTAGTCGCCTCCGTCGGCACAGGAGGCTCCATGCCAATCTGGTTCTGCACTTCGACATCTAACACCCGCTGTTAGCCAATGTCCTTTGTCACACGATACGGGGAATACGCCTACCTTTGGTGAAGGAGTCGAGGTATTGCTGCAGACAGCGGTGAGCCTTCCTGCTCATGATGCTGGTCCCGCCTACCAATCGCAGCGTATCCAAAGTTCGCCGCATCAGGCTTTCGATTTCGAGGCTCGTCTTCCCCAGTGGCGGCAATATGTCCGGTTTATTCGACGATATCAGCCACAACCCAAATAAATGAAGATTTATCGACACCACTGGCACGGATTAGCACGGCCCTTTGCAGACTCCTTTCAAACTCACTCATGTAATTGCACAGCCACCACGCGGCATTCTGCCTCAAAAATGACCGCTGGATCCTCAAGATGGTGCAAAGCAGGTTGTGAAAGTTGTTGATGGTCTGCAAATACGCTTGCAGGATGGACATGGCAATATTGACGTGGAGATCCGAGTCGCCTGTGTCTGCAGCAGTCGAGACATGCCACAATACCGCCAATAGCAGCGGGGCATTGACCAGCATGGTGACGCGGTAGTGATACAAGGAGCTCAGTATTGTATACCTGTGTTCCTCGAGGTCCGTGGCCAGCCATGAATCAACAGTCGCGTTCGATACGAGTACTGTGTAAGGTGCTGCATCTTTTCCAAGCGTTTCCAGCTTCCGTAGCGATTCCATGACATGGGGCACAAGCTCACTCAGTGTGAGGTCATTGGTCGACGTAATATTTGAGTTGTGCATAACGTCAACTACGTTGCCGATAATCTCATGGTACTTGCTACCAGCCGCCTGTCAGAGCAAGAATAGGCACTTGTGAACAAAAACGTACATTACATGCCGAAAGTGAGATAGACTCGACCATCCAAGTTTAGAATCGTCACCTTGTCTGGCGTGTCCATGGCTCATCAGATCTTTGAGCTTGGTCTGAATATGTTGAGCGGGAACGAGAAATGGGCGGCCCAAGCCCGCACCGATGATTCTGGAAACAGTGAGTTTCATCACCGTACTACGACAGCTCGTGATCCTTACCGGTCCTCATTTATAACCGCAAACCAAAGCAAGGATCGCAGCTCATTGTCCTTGTTTCCGAATCGACTGTACGAGGATGGCGAGTGGACACCAAGCTGATATGCAGCTTTGACAGCACGAAAATGAGTCGTGATGCTCTCTTGTGCTCGTTGACTGTTCTGTTGAAAGTTTGCCAGGAGTAGCAGCGCTTGGACTGACCAGCATTAGTATTACCATGTGGCAAGAATCGGCCCGTAGTAGAAGGGTCAAGGTACTTACGGGCTTCAATAGTCGGCAGATAGAGCCCTTTCTCATCCAACAGGCCCAAGGCCCGGCGGTAAAATGGCTCCGCCGCTCCATCTTCGGATATGGCCAATGAATGGGCAAAGACGATGCTCATCAGGGCCTGGGTATTAGAAGGGCACGATTGCCAAGTGCCGGTCCGAGAGTCTATAAGGTCAATCTCTCGAACCAGCATGAACTTGTTGACAAAGGGGAGAACGGGCGCCACCATGTCGAAAAATCTATTTACCCAGTCAATAGCTAGTTTTCGTCCAGGAAATGAGTCTTCTTGGGGTAACGGTTGCCGCTCTGCCGTCACCACTTTAAGCGGCGGCAAGGGAAGCCGTCTTGGCCCATCATTTGCGCCGACCTGTCGGAAAGGAAGATTCTGGCGCCCCGGCTTCTTCTTGTTCAGCTCCTCCAAGGACGATGTGAGAGACCAAAAGAAGGCATGATTTGAGCTGGCGCCTACAGTATTTGCAAATGTCAGTCCTCGCCCTCTTTTCTACGCTCCCATGCTGTCCAGCCATCATTCTTACCAAAGTAGCCTATGTCGGCATTCCCGGGTTGGTCATCAAAGAGGCCGGTTGCTATCGCATCGGCACTTGACTCAACTGCACCCTCAGAGTTCAAACCGCCAGTATTGGCATGGGCCGGGGAAGACGCGCTGCCGCCATGACTGCTGGGCGAGATGGCGTCCTGTGCTTGGGTCTGCTTCACTAGAGCCAATTGGGATTCCAACTCTCGGACTCGATTAGCTAATGCGAGATGTGCTCTTGTTGAAATGTCAGTATTCGCATGCAATGGTGGGGGGAACTGGCGCTCAAAGTCTTGTTTGCTGGAGACGGAAGGCTGCCCACCGTTTTTCTTCCTGCCGGTCCATGCGCCTGTCTCGGCTGTTCTGGGTGTATTCACAAGTGATATTACACCTGATACACCGCTCACAGGACGGATGTCTGCCATCACACTATCAAATGTAAGCAGGCAGAATCACACCGGGGAGCACAATATATGGTTTTACCTTGGACTTGGTCTGCCTGCAGGCGCTACATGCCTGCACGGCCCTGGGCCGCCTTATCAAGGGCCGCGTAGCATGCTCCATGGCAATTCTCTATTCAAGTCGACGCACCGTCTGTTCATGACGGGGTGGAACATGAATGTCAGCCAATGACGAAATGGTTGTTCGAGTGAAGGTGGACGAGGCGAGTTGTCAAGACCAGGATTGAAAGACCAGGGCTGGGACTTGGTGCATCAACGGCGCCCCGCTTTTTCCTTCTCTCTATTCCCGTTTTGCAACTGCCGGGCAGGCCAGGCGCTAAACCCAAACAGGCAGGACGGTCCCTTTATATAAATAAATCTCATTTAATTTATGTCGATTAAATTTTATAGCCTTATCAGTGCACGCCTGAATATGTGTGTAATTTACGGTTACAACTTACAAGTGCGTTTTTAAGGTCTTTCAGGAACGTATATTACTTCAAGCTATTAACACCTCAATATATGGTTTAAGACCCGGCTAGCCGTATTTTTTTTATTCCCTTGTAACTTGCCTAGGTAGGTAGTTTTATAGCTAAGACATTTGACATGTATATTTATATATAAATTTATATATAACAGTACCTTGTAGGATTAACAAGGCAGGCTTTAAGTACAGCCACTTTTTTGGCCTAGTCTTTAATAGCTGTAAGACACTTTACATGTACACAGGTATTTTACAACAAAAATGCAGATGCCTTCCGCCAATCCAAATTTCATCAGTAGTAATCCAAGATGATGCAAGAATCAAACCTGCAGAGTTTAGACCAAGCCTCCCATTCTCGTGGTTTCCTACATGTGATGTGACTGTGGGATTTGGATGACTTCTCCCTCAGCCACCAAACCTACACCTTGTATAACTAGAGCCACTACCGCTCTGCCTTGAGACTAATTCACTTTCGGCTACCAAAAATGGAAACCATCTTCAGCTACTACGAAGTCCAACGAAAATTTCATGTTTACAGTCGACATTCCCCACAATCTGAACAATGTCCACCGACTTGTGAGGCCGTTTGAAGCTGGCATCTTAATTTCAACCTTGACTTGCCAAGCGGAAATATTGTCCGTAAACGATGCATGTGTTCAGCCAGAATGAGAAAGCCGCAGTACATGGAATGTCATTGCATCCGGGCCTCTCACGTACTTGACTCTTCAGCATATACTTGACAGTGGACCGGCGTATCTTGCAGGCACAGTAATCGGTATTCGCTGCCGCAAACAATGATTTCAATAACTTCACATGGCGAAACCCCGTAGATAAGCAAGCCCGCGAAAGTCCGTTCATGCCAAGTATAGCGCAGCTCTACGTCGCATTGCTTGCTCTGTGCCACGGAGTTTGGGATAAAATGAGAGAAGCGGTGGGCCTGCCCTTTCAACTTTTTTTTTTTTTTTTTCCGTAATTGATAACTCACCAGACGCCAGCCATGTATTCGGCAGCGGGATTTTTCGATCAAGGTTTGCCGGCCAACTGAGTGCTACACAGACGACGGTGCTATGCAAGCGCCACATCACCGTTTGGATCAACCATCTCATTTCCGATTAACGAGCAAACATCTAAGCGGGCAGCCACTAGTTCATTAAACACAAAGTGGGGCACAAAGCATGATATCTATTCTCTCAGTTATGTTTACTTTCTCTAGAAATGTCTGGATATCTGCAGAAATGAGACTCGGCGTCACAGACAGCTCAGGTTGGACCCTGTCCGCAGAATAAACAGGACCCGCGGAGAACGTCTGCCATCAAAAGTGACACTCCCGACATTTGAAGACCAATGTACAAAGAACCAGAGACTCCTCAATAGTGCTCTTATACCCCCCCCCCAGATTCATCCGGCATCTGCCAGAATTAGACGCCATGACCACCTGGGGCCTCATCTTGAACATGGACCCGCGAGACAGCCCTCACAGCCAGATTACCCGCTTCTGCACCCCGACACAAGGATCAGACGATAAGGCAGCTTCAGATGAAAGCAGTTGAAGAGGAGGGCTACTCCCCGGCCGTCGCGCTCTGACCTCGCCCTCCAAGGCCTGGGGACGGACTTGGTATTGCAACCATCGGATGGCAAGCTAGCCTTCACTCCGAGGTTGCCATGTCGATCTTGATGTTGCCATGCAAACATTGGATGAAGATTGAGATACAGAGATGAGGCGATATAAATTCCGACTCTATCAAAGGTGGACCACGATATTGATAACAACTGATTCCAATTTCCGCATCGGACGGCCGGTGTTTATCGGCGAATGCAACGACCGGAGTCAATCACATATGTATATCCCATCGACTCGAGTACAAAAGGCCTCGAAAATCCTGTCCACCAGCTCATAACCAGAACCCTCAACCACGGCTAGCCATTCACTCCTTTCCTGCCAACCACCTCGCTTCGCCAAGATGCGCTTCTCGCTCGCCGCCGCTCTCTTCCTTGCCGGCTCAGCCCTGGCTGCGCCTACCGGTAAGTCTTTCACAATCGACCACACTCGTCAACCACTTTGCTAACAGTGTCCGCCTCAGAGCTCAGCCAGCGATCTCTCATCACGCAGGTCGGCAACGTCGTACTCCAGCTAGAAGATGGCGTCGGTGTAACCGCCGTCGAAGGCACACTCGACACCCTCCTCGGCGGTGCTCTCCCCAAGGTTTGCCTGCTCCTCGTCCCACGTCCCCCAGCAGCATGCATCAGACTAACCCCCCTCGTGCAGCTCGAGGACGCGCTCGGCGTGACCTTTGCCGAGAAGCTCCTCGGCCTCTCCAAGAGCGGTGCCGGGCCCGGCGCCGTCCAGGCCGTAGGCGAAGCCGTTGCCATGCTCCTCCAAGGCATCGGCCTCCCTCAAGTCGACGCGTTCCTGGACAGCGCCACCGGCGGAGCCATGTCTTCGTTGGAGGGTGCCCTGGGGGTGACGGACATTGAAAATGCGCTCCATCTGTCCGGGGGCGTTTAGCAAGCAGTCATGAGCGAGACGTGGGTGCAGCATGTTGGTGGTGGTTCCCAAGATGACACCTGTCTGTGGTGAAACAGGCAGCATTCCCGTATATAGTAAAATCTACCTTTACCATGCGTGCCAGTTCCATCTTCCAGCCTGACGGCTAGTACATGACAGGACGGCAGGCAGTTGGCTGGCCCAAGCCATGCTCGCTTACCCATTTCCACAGTGTAACGCGGAATATAGTCCACGAAACCCTCCCAGTCACACCATCTTCCCAACGATTCCGTCGACAACGACACCCAGAGACGGCCTTGTATGCCCCTATTTCATACGCTGCACGAGCAAAATGACACCCCGGCATCTCCCTGCGCCGGTTTCCCGTCCAGACAAACAAAGGCTCATCAGCTCCTCGGCGCCGTCCGTCAAGCCCGGCCCAGCAAACTGTTGAATCTACACCGCATTTCTCACGTCACAACAAGCAAGAGCCTCTCTCTCTCTCTCTCTCACTCCATAAGAATGCAGTTCTCAATGATCCATCCTCCTTGCCCAATGCCCGATGCCTGGTCTTTCAGCATCCCACAGACGCTTTGCAAACAATGCCCGCCGAGCAAATCTCGACGACGGTCAATGCCAGCCCCCATCGCAGCTCATCTCGTCTATAAATCCGCCCTCGGCCAACCCAAGACGCTGTAAACGAGCCATACCACGCCTCGCCTCCTTGCGCCGGTGTATTATCCAGACATCCCACGTCTAGCCGCCATCTGCAATGAAACACACAGGTTCGTCTGCCCAAGGGGGGAGAAAAACCCCCAGTCCCGCGGGGTTACACTTGCCAACATGCGCGTTCGGCAGACCCAGAAAGCAGAGACACAAACGGGGACTACCCCGACGGCGGGCGCGAGGCATGGACAACCATCCTCGGCTGCTGGTGCGGCCTGCTCGCCCCGATGGGCTGGCTCAACGCCCTTGCCGTCCTGCAGGCGCGCGTCTCGCAGCACGAGCTCGCCGGCCTGCCCGAGTCGACGACGGGCTGGATCTTCAGCACGTACGCGTTCTTGATGTTCTCGTGCGGCGTGCAGGTCGGTCCGTGTTGAAACCACCAATCCAAAACCGACAGCTGCAACCGGGAGGTGGTGCTCTAACTGCTGGCCGCGCAGGACCTATATTCGATGCGTACAATGTTAAGCTGCTCATCGTACCAGGGAGCATGGGCATGGTTGTCATGGCCATGATTCTCAGCATCTGCAAGGGTTCGTCGCGCCCTCCCCCCTTTTCTTCTTCCGCGCATCACGGCAATTTTGACACGGCCTTGATTAGAATTCTACCAATTCTTCCTGACATTCTCCGTCCTCGGCGGGCTCTCGGCCTCGCTCCTCTTCAACCCCTGCATCGCAACAACAGGCCAGTGGTTCGGCAAGCGGCGCGCGCTGGCGACGGGCGTCGTCTGCACGGCCGGCGGCACAGGCGGCATCGTCTTCCCGCTCGTCATCCTGTACGCCGAGCCGCGCGTCGGGTTCGGCTGGTCCGTCCGCATCGTCGGCCTCATCTGCGCCGTCTCCGCCCTCTTCGCCTGCCGCCTCGTCAAGAAGCGCCTGCCGCACAACAAGACGGCCGGCGCGCGGATGGACTTGGGCGCCCTGCTCGATCTCAAGTACGCCCTGGCCACGCTGGCCGTCTTCCTCGCCGAGCTCGCCGTCCTCATTCCCTACACGTACATCTCTTCGTACGCGCTGCACGTCGGGTTCGAGGCGCACATGGCGCTCTTGATGAACTCGCTGCTCAACGTTGGCGCGATTCCGGGCAGGGCCCTGCCGGGCTTCGTGGCCGATCGCTTTGGGGCCTTCAACAGCTTCTTGGTGACGGCGGCGGCCTGCGCAGCCAGTGTATTTTCATTGTGGTACACCGCCGCGGGTGGTCGGATGGCTGTGATTTCGTTCACGGTCCTGTTTGGGTTCTGGTCCGGCGCCACGATTGCGCTTACACCCGTGTGCGTGAGTAGGGTGTGCCGGATTGAAGACTATGGAAAGCGGAGCGGAACGACGTATTTGGTTGCGAGTGTCGGCGTTCTGGTCGGCGCCCCCGTCGCTGGTGCAATAATCAGGGCGGGCGACGGTTCGTATTGCGGCATCATGGTCTTTTCGGGAGCGGTATACGCCGCTTCTGCGGCCACGTTGTATTGGGCGAGAGGGGTTGCTGCTGGTTGGGGGCCAAAGGTGATTTTCTAGATGAGGCATACGATGTCGACGACGACACATATATGGACACACACATATATAGCGGAAGCGTGTGGATTCCATGCAGAAATGTGGCCTGTTGTAATGTAGTTATCCGCCAAACCCAAAACGCCACTGCTCACTATCCATGAGCGTTTCCCAATTCCCAAATGTCTATCTGATATGTCGCTTGTATTGAGCGGCATTATTGTGGGTATTGTACAAGATGGAGGAGTATGCCAATGTCTGAAAATTAAAAAAAAAAAGTATACACTTGCGCGCAGCATCTAGCGTTGCAACAAGATAAGCAGAGATCCACTGATGCCGTTATCAAGAAGAAATATGTGCTCTTTTGCAAGAAAAGCGGAGTCAAGGCACGCGGCCACTATTGCTTTTTGCTGAAGCGGCGGGGATTACGGCCGTGTAAATTGTCGTTCGTCTATGCAGGGGTATTAAAAAGTCGGAGGATGCCCTCGTACATGCCAAACATGATGGCTGCACTCGGAACTGTTCGCATCAGATGAGGCGTGAGACCGCCGTACAGACCAATCATGCCCTCTTCTTTCCACACCAGCTTGAAGCACTGGATCAAACCGGTGTATTTCGGAAGGCCATTGTCCATCGGGGCCTGTCGCAATCGGGTTCGGGCGACCTGGAAATCATTGTCAGCAACCCTATGAGCCATCACCCAACACCGTCAACGTAACACGGTACCTCGTGAGGATATGCCAAAATGGCGGCAATTAGTTTCGCGCCGCCAGCGGCACCAGCCTTGCCGGTCCAGTCCACCGAGTTATCCCACCAAGTCTTTTCCCTCCCGCTGCGCTGGATGCGCTCCTCTCGTCTGGCCAACGATGCCTTCATCTGCTCGTACAACATCCACTGCAACGTAGACTCGGCCACCCCCAAGTAGCTTGCGCTCATTCCCTTGTACAGGCCGCGAATGCCTTCGTCGCGAATGATCTGTCGCACGCAGTCGTAGCTATTACGGTACTGTCGCTGCATGACGCCACCGCTGCGCTCCGAAACGTTCTTGTCAAGTTGCAACCGGGTCTTGACCATCCAGATGGGGTTTGTCGCTGTTGACGTCGCTACACCGGCTGCCACGCCAGCTAAAAGATGCACCCAAGGAGCCTCCTCGCCACGATTCCAGTACTCGGAGATGATTCGCTTGCCGTTACCATAGACAAAGAAGTTTATGCTCCTTGCGGGCACAATGCCCACCAGATTGGGGCCTAGACCTTTGAAGAGAGCTCTGGAGCCTTCAGTACGATATACTGAGCCAAGGATGTCCAGGGTGTCGGTAAGATGATACAGAGCGGCTCTGGCTGGATTCAATCCCGCCAAGGCCTGTCCTTTAGCCATTCTAGCGGCTCGGAGTTGCGCCTGGTAAATGTCGGATTGTAGCCTGGTCTTGAGCACGTCAAGCGGCGCAGTAATGGTCGCAGCGGTCATTCCCCCAACACTATAGTCGAGCCATTATTAGTAAAAGGTCTGTCGCCGAAGAGGACAAGTTAGAGAGCAGACGAACCCTCCCGCCATCATGTGCACCCACGACTTTGCAAACGGCAAAGCCTTGACCTTCCCTGTTGGCGCATCGTCGGGGATCACATCTCCCGTTTCCCTGGACTGGATCAGCGCCGCATGCTCGGCAGGGACATGTGAGTGTTGGAAAGGTTTTCGGTCGTCTTGGCCTACCGCGAATGCGGCAGGCTGCCGTTGGGCCATGGTAGGTATATTCTTCAGTATAAACTGACGGTTCGTTTGTTGTCTATGTTTCCTATGTGAGGTGTGAGATGTGTCTGCGTCGCTATGCACGGATTGGTCGTTTTGAGTCGTCAGAGGAGGCAGACGGCAGAGAAAGGAAGAAATCTGTCGCGACAACTAGGAGGCGTCAAATGAGGCTCCAACTTTTTTTGTGCTGTGTCAAAGTTCCAAGTATTCACTAGCGTGGGCCTGGTGGAGTCGGGGTGACCAGAGTGGCCACGGAGACTAAAAGTGACCAAACGCAACGAGCTTAGATACACACCTTTCCAGTAGAAATGCGCCTAACGCTGCAAGTATCCAGCCGGTCCAGGCCGTCCCCGGTCAATCTAGAAGACATGCGGGCCAATTCTGTCCGCCTGCCTCCGTCTCTCTGCACACAACTTTAGAACTCACATAACTCACTTGTTACTCCATAGGACAGTATCTTGTGATCTCCTTACTTGTCACACACGGTTGCACAAGTATAACATCGCATTGAGTTATTAAGGCGCAATGTTTCAAAAGACGCAAGCAGCTTCGTCTTCTTTATTAGACCCCCACGTTCATCCCTTCTCCATTATAGGCCGTGACAGCCCGCCTGTCTGAGATAACTTATCGTAGGCTGGTGGCAAAGGGAAAATTAATTTCGAGTAGCTGTTTAGGAATCTATTTAGTCCATCGGGACTATTTGAGTCTATTTAATATACATTATTTCAAAAGCAATGACACTTCGAAATGCTCTGTACTGATGCATCTGTCCCGCGCACCTGTTGTCTCTGAATCGTACATTTCATGCCTCATATATTTTCATTACGCGCATGAGCTTCCTTGTATCGTCTTAGCTGGCCGCCTTTCGTATGTCGTCAATATCAAAAAGAAAAGAAACGGGCTTTGATCGTCATCTCGACGGCGGATTAGATGGGTCTTGCGCGCGTCGTATTGCATCCATCTCGCCTGATATGGGCCCAAAATGCCTAGGGCGAATCGGTTCCCTTATGCGAGGTATTCCCCCCAGCCCAGCTGCCAGGTTTGGCGGCCTTTGGTCTGGTGTCTCGTGTCGTGCTATCGAAATAGAGTCTGGGCTGTGAACCATTGGCATGCTCATGTCAGGGTCGGCTCGACTTCCCGGTCCAGGTGTGCCTTCGGAACTAAATATACTACTTCGAGATTCCAAGGGCGCTCGGGGATATCGAGTATCGTTTGGGCCCAGAATATCATTGTCGCTTTCCGCCATCGTCTCCGCCTCAGTCCCTAATTCATATTTAACTCTCGCTGCTTCATCATCTGTAACTGACTTCCAGCTACACTTGGCGTGCTTCTTAGTACATCCCTGACAGGCTGTAAGATGCTTGATACAGGGCAATCGCAGGCGGCGGCACCGGTCACAGGGAGGGTTTATGACATCGCCTTTCGAAAGTCGATCAGTGCTTTGACAAATGAGTGACCGCAAGATTTCTCCCCTGCTTTCCGCCGAATTCATCATCTGATTGTCCAGCGGAGTTCCTCCCGGGGAACGCAAAGACTGCGTGGATAGGCGGTGCTGGTGATGATGCGGCGAGTGAACAGATGGCGACGACGGGCCAAGGTTGATGGCTGACAATCCAGCGTCGGAGGCAGACTGTGGCTTTATATTGGATGGAGCCATTGTCAAAAATTGATGTAGCAGGTCTGCATGCAAGTCGTACGAGGTGCTAAAACTGTTCTGCCGTCCAGGAGCGTTCGGAGGTTGGTGTCTTGGGCCTCCACTGTCTTGACTTCGTCTACGAGACAGGTCATTCTTCCTGTGGCCAAGCCTGTGATGAAGAATGCGGGCTCGAGCAGCCACTTCGTCGGCCTTCTTGTAAAGAATCGAAGCTCGTTGTTCCAATATATCCAACGTCGCCAACTCAGCAGTTTCGTCTTCTTCGAACGGGTGTTCAAGGGGGAAGCGATCTAGGGCTCCAGACGATATCAGTCTCCAATCATCCTCAGTGATTTCAACATGGACGCCGTTATAAGAGAATCGACAGAAACGGCTGCCGTCAGGCATTGTTGTGAGGCTGAATTCGCCTGGGCTAGCCTTTGCAAAAGCAACCACGTCAAGCCAGCTTATTGGTGCCGAGACGGGCTGTGAAGAACTAGTCTTGATGGGTCCATCAAAGAACTTCTCGATACCTTTGAGTAGTCGTGGTCCGGTTAGCTTTGCCCCCAAGTTTGCCGCCAGACTCTCGTGTCGATCTAAAACACCTACACACAGTTATATGTCAATGGTGGCAAGTTGATTGGAGAGTGTGTACAATCCATGCAGGGCGTACCTTCATATTCTCCAATTAAGCTAACAATATGAGAAAAGGTGTCATGATCCCCCTCGATAAGGCTAAGACGCTCAGCATTAGGCCGTGGTACATAATTGATGTAAGGTCCTCCTGTAATTTTCCAAATTTGTCAGTTGAAGAATTGTTGATGGCGGGACGAAGCATCAAGTGTCAAAAGCAGGTAGTATATCAGCAGCTCCCACCCCCCGGAGTTTGGAAACTACCCGCGAGGATATATTCTAAAGGTCGCAAAGCCGAACGAGAGGGTGACTATGTCGTACAAAGGCGCATACTCACCCAGTTGATTAAATACGCCTGATCTGACAGGTGGTGTTCGTGCAAGGTGGTCTCCATGCTGAACACCAGCCTCTTGGGGGTCTCGATGTCGTTTGTGAAAGTCTAAATCGGGTACAGGTGCCATGACGAAACACTCCTCGGCGTAGTTGTTCAATTATGATTGATTTAAGAGTTAATCGACGTGGCGCGAGAAGCGGGCCGGACCATGTATCAAGACACAGGCTTCTACAGTCAACTTGGCGAGGATGGCGCAGCTGGCTTGTACAATATGTAAGTAATAGCGCAAACGGAATCGTTTGTGAAACTCGTTTGGCGCTGCATTGCGGACACCCAGCCAAGGATGACTGGTGGGTCTGCAAGGGAAACGGAACAGTATTTGACCAGGGCAAGGTGTCGTGTAATCTCAAAGCCCGTGTATTGAACTCGGGCGTCAAAATTCAAGAGGTGAGTTGTGTCGGATTAGACCCAATTCTGGGCAGAGAAGGCTGTTCAAGACCCGAAAGCCCACTCGCGATTGTGTGAGAGGTTGTGTATAAGCCGCCAGGATGACAAGGTGGTTTGGGAGGCGGCACGGGTCGTATATAAAAGGTATGCTGCATATGAATGGGCACTTGACGTAGGAACAACCCAACTACCCGCCCAACAACTGACTTTGCAGTCTGATCCCCTCAACAAATACAAATTAGGTTATCGGCCGGGACCGGCTCGGGTAGGTTTGCAGAAAGTATTGAACGGGTCTTTGAGCTCACGATAATACATCCACTGTCTCTTGAGAGGGGGTCATGTGGGTATTGCTGGGCAGCTACCTTAAACTTAGGCAGGATATGGAAGTGATGGGCGTTATTGACGGCGGAGAGGTCCAGAGGTCCAGAGGCTGAAAGAACAAAGTTGCCAGAACTGCGTTTCCCACTCGACGCCTTACTGGAAGATGTATACTTCGTACAGGCGCCCGTTGCTCATATAAAGTGCCCGCTTCCCGCCACCGCCTCTTGCGTAAGTATTTACTGGAGACCAGCAGCGCTAAAAAGACTCAAATGTTATCAGCCACGGCCCTCCTCCACGCCCGCAGGATGTCCGCATACCGGCTGTTGGCTGGGTCGACGCAGGTCGACAAATTGGTAGGCTGGTAGGCAAGCAGGGGGCATAATGGAGCACACACTGCCGCTCCTCAGCGGCAGGCGCTCTTAGCATGGCAGGTCAGGGCGACGATCCCACTCTGACCGAAGCCATTATGGTGTCAACCTCCAGGGTTATCCATAATGAAAGAGTCCGTTATACTGTGGGTGCGTGGGCCAATACACCCAACGGCATCAAGAGAGAGTGGACAGGCACCTCTTGCGGACAGGCTTCCATAAGACAGGTGCTGGTTTTGGACATCGAGCTATGATTTGCGGTCCGCGCTTCATCGTAACTCGTAGACCGAAATCAGTGTCTTAAAACAAGACAACGGTCCGCCACGTATCTTTCCCTCGGGCACCTCGCGCTCTGCTACCAACGGGCCAGATTCCATTGAGAGTTGGAGTCAAGGGACAATCTTTGCTGAGCCCGGTCCATGACTGTGATATCCAGCAAGGCCCGCCAGCAACTCCCAGACAAACGAGTGAAATGGTCTGGACAAATCGCACGAAACAGCATAGGCGGGTCTCCAGCAGTTGGCCTTTGGACCTGGACGCGATACTGCTCTCGCCAGAACGAAGGAAACCGTAACGTCATGGCTTCAGCCAAATCGTCCGTGCAGGTTGAGATATTACCAATGTCTCCTCCGGCGCGTGTTTGGTTTGGTGGAAATGCAAGGCGTCCATGGGCTGCTCTGCTGGGTACGAGGCATCCCCTGCCACAAACTGCTTGACCAACCCCGAGTACGACGTCCTTTGATGTCGGCAACTGTTTCCTTGGGATTCGTTGAAACATCCCGACTGACGTAGGTGATGCATTTCGGAGACCTGCGACTGGCTCAACATCGGCAAGAATGCACAATGACAGCATAGTGGTGACAATTGGCCCAGTCGATGGCGCCGCGCGTGGGAAATCTTTCCTCGCCTGCCAAGCCAAGCCGTTGCATCGACGTAGTACAAGACGGAGCGCGGAGTAATACTTGTTGCTTGTCACATCTTCTTTTTGTGTTCAATGTTCTTACCCTCCCTCCCTCCTTCCTTCCTTCCTTCCATGTCCTTCCTTGATGCATGTCGCTCAGGGTCCCATGCCCTGCACTGCAGTCTAGACTGCTCAGTCTTGCCCCAAACTAGCCTTACTGATGGTCCCGCGCCTTTTCAGCAACTTGCTCATCAGCGCCACGTCCCTGTCAGAATATGAAGTGTAGGATGAACTAGTGTTCTGAGCCCTGACTGCCCACCCTTGCACCCATGAAAGCCGGAATAACTTAATATCTAAGTAAATAGAGGTACTACTTTAACCGCTATTATCCGATTGGCTATTAAACCCCGGACCTGACTCTCCACAAGGTCCTCGACTCTTAAAGAGACAAGTTCCCCGTCCAGCGCAGACGGAATTCGCACAGGCAATGTCAAACCCGTTGCCGCTTGGGAGTTGCAGCTACGCCCAGGGATGCCGCCTTCCCCACCATGTTCTCCCGTAATTGCGGCTGCGGAATCTCCGCGCAAGGGGGCACAAGTAAGGTCATTACCATGGGTCAGCTTGAGAGCTGCGAGAGCCGTAAGAGGCGCTAAACCCAAATAGGACCTCCAGTTGACCCCTCTCGGCACGCTTCTGCGCCGCCAAACCGCAACTCGCGTCTGAAGCTTTGGTGAGGGCAGCTTTTTTTCTGCCATCCCGACCCAAACGGCCTATCCCATCGGTGACAAGCACGCGCGCGCGCACACACACACACACACACACATGCGACATGTCCGATAGACCCACGCATCGAGGCGGAAGAGGAGGAGGAGGAGGAGGAGGTCCTCGCGGCGGACGAGGTGGTGGTCGTGGTGGTCGTGATGGTGGTCGCGACGGCGGCGACAAGGGCGAGAAGCCCAAGAAGGAGAATATCCTCGACTTGGCAAAGTACATGGACAAGGAGATTACCGTCAAATTCAACGGCGGACGAGAGGTTACGGGCACGCTGAAGGGCTACGATGCGCTCATGAACCTGGTGTTGGACGAAGTTAGGGAAACGGTTCGAGGTAGGCTCTGTCTTTTTGCCTTTTGGGTGACGAGAAGCCATGGCCGCAGTGACGAGACGAGCTGACACATGCTGCAGATGAAGAAGGAAACGAGTCCACTCGACCTTTGGGCCTCGTTGTTGCTCGCGGTACTCTTCTCGTGGTCATTGCTCCCGTCGATGGAAGTGAAGAAATCGCCAATCCCTTTGCAACGGCGGAGGAGTAAGGTTGGATTTGGTGCCAGATTTGAAACTCCAACAAGCACGGCCAAATTTGCATATATGCGACGATCTAGAGGCCCTGGGCTCACCATACGGTCCTGAGCCTGTGCAACAATTCGCGATAGGGCTCGCGCGATAGTTTAATCTGTCGTTTTGCTAGGACAGAAGACGGGCCACATCAGATAGCAAGTAGAGGATGCGCCTCGCAACATCACAAACGGGTCGCCATCATGGTCGTGGCAATGATGCTGCCATAACCACCACATCATGGGAACCTCTTTATGAACAATACAGATATGACATTTTTTTGGGCTTAGTTCTATGCAGCTACTTTATCCACTACTGCTTCCACCGCTAGTTCGAATCAATCAATGATTCTCATATCACCAAGAGTAGCCGCTCGCCGATCCTAACAGGCTTCATCCATCATGCCATCCAGACCCAGGGCAACCAACCGGTAACCGTCACTGCTTAGTCATTCCTACCATCCGAATGCCGTACCTCCAGGCCAAGTTAAATTCCCCTTCATCGGTGCTCAAAAACAATCGAAGCAAGCAAGGAAAAAGGAATTTCGTTTCATCCACGTATAAACCCCATCTTTACATGTGAGCACTCTTGGACCGGCGTGGTGGTGTCGTGCTGAGGATCTTCTAGAACCCCCTACTCTGCTTGCTAGTCTTCTGGAGCTCCCCAAACGCATTGCCCAGTTGCTTCTTCAGCTCCTTATAGCTGACGATAAAGCTGGTCTGCTCATCACGGCTGGTAAGGCAGATCCTCTCGTCAGTCCCTGCATCCAGCCTGTTCAGGCACCGAAGCATGTGGCCCATGTCAAGCACAGGGTTTCCACTAGCGTCGACCTGGTGGAAGACATAGTCCCTGAACAGCTTGAGCATGTACCTCTCTCCGTTTTCAGACCACGCTCGATCCCCTTCGAGTTCCTGCCGCTCATTGATGCAACCAAGCTTGAGGAGCAGGCGGGCGATGCGGCCGTTTTCCAGTTCCCGGTATAGTTCGGAGTTGAGGTCGTCAGACTGGTGTTGAGATTGGTCGAGAGTGGTGACGATATGGCCGGCAATTCCGCGAATGAATTCTTCAATGGTCTTTTGTGAAGGTGGCTGGGCGGGCGTGAGGAGCCATATGATTGTGTCGCGGAGCTCGACAGAATACGAGCGGGCCATCAATTCGATGGAGGCTTTGAGGTTGGTGAGTTGAGCTGGGGGCGTGTTGGTGGCTAGGGAGAGGATTGTGCGGCCAAACTGCATGAAGTCATCTTGCTGGAGTTCGGGGACGGGCCGGCGCATATCGAATTGGACTACATCGAGGATGGAGCAGGCGTTGAGGCGTATGCGGTTCTTGCCCGTGAGGATGATTTTGGTCACGTCGATGCAGCGCGCGGCCAGGTTGATGGAGTGAATGGACTTGAGTGCGTTTGCGATCTGAGCTATGTAGCCCCACAATACAGCTTCGGAAACTGGTGACTTTGCTTGGAAGCGGTTTCCTGGTGACGGTGCGCCAGCGCCAGTACTCAGGTGAACTTCGGCTAGAGTTTTGGCCAGAGGGTGGTAGTCCTGTACAAATATAAGGGAGCTGTCACCAAAAGCTCGTGTCGTAAATGCATCGTGTATTGTAACTATGTTTGCATTGTCAATCTTCCTCCAGTCTTTGACGGATCTGATGGCGTGTTCGTTTGTGAGTCTGAAGCCCTCCAGTCTTCGTAGGCAGTAGAGATTGCCCGTCTTGGATGATGTCGCTTTGTAAACCCAGCTGGGATAAGAAAAGACGTTTGCATTCTTTCGATGGTTGGTGTCGAGCGGTACTAGAGAATGATAGTTCTCCATCTGAGGTAGTTGTGAATTGGGCATAACCTGAAGTGAGGCCTCTGCCTTCCTTTGCAGATCCTCTCGCAACTTTTCGGGTATGAAGAAGTCATGTGTCAGTCGGTGATAGGGCATCAGATCTTCTCTGTAAGGCCCAACCGGTGCGTAAAGATGGTGCTGCAAGGGCTGAAGAGGAGCAGCAAAGGCGCCAGTGGGCTGATAAAATCCTCCGGCAGCCCCAGCCATTGCACCGTGATCGTCAGCATAGGGGTTGAAGTGTGCGCTGGGGAGGCCTTGACCAACTGAGGCCATGGCAAAAGGGTCATAGTTGACAGGGCCATCTTGATTCGATCCATTCGATACACCCTGGGTGGACGCGTTATTCCACATGTGATGGGTAAAGCGTGTCTGCCGTCAAGACATACCTGTGAGTTCAACTCAAAGCTTGGAGTGAATTCGCGAATGGCTGCTGGGTTGAATATGGCACTTTCTGGGTCGGCGGGAGTGGCTGAAAGAGCCGGGGATGCTACAAAGTGGTGTCAGCGCCGCGGTCCGCAGAACTGTATACTGAAACATGGCGACTACCTCCTAGCCCCCTGGGTGTAAATGCCGGTGCATTGGCGGCTTGTGTAGAAAAAGTTGGTTTCTTGCCGGCGGACTGCAGGTTTGCAGGGGTAAAGGAAGGAGACTCGACATTTAGAGCTTTGCGAGACCTGGGCAGACGTGTCAGCACAGCATATGCTTGGATACTCCATCACGCAAGCGCATAGAGGCAGACGCAAAGCCGACTCGGTATGCGGCATTGGTGATCTGACATACATGTCTGGTGGGTTTGAGTTATTCTTGTTTTGATCGTGGGAAAAGGTACAACCTTGGTCTTCGTATCGGCAGTGACCATAGATTAAGACGTTTCGACAGAGCGTATCCTTGTTCTCCGCTATAGGCTCGGGGTTAGCTCCATGAACTTTGCACGTTGCCGTTGCCATTTCCATTTCCATTCCCATTTCCATTCAAGGAAGGAGAAGCACGGGGTGGTAGTGTCGTACCGCGTCCCTTTGGTTTCGGAGACGAGGCTGAACCGGCTGGGCGCCTAAGATCCGAAGTCGCGAATCGCGACGCCGCCATTGTCTAGTTGGGTGAACCAAGGAGAGAATTCCAGCTCCTGCGGTCGCTTCTACGACGTCTGTACCATGTCAATGAGATTTCGCGACGACAGAGGGCACCGGGTTTGGGCAAAGCGACACGCGTGCCAGGTGCGCGAGCATTCCCATGCCATGCCATGACGGCGGCGGGGGAGTCGAGGCTGTGATGTGGAGAGGCAGCATTGCTCAAGCACGAGTGTAGGGAGGAGACGTAGAGCCGGGCACGCGTGAAGGTCAACTTACCTTGGTGAAGCAGTCATCAGCCATGGCTCAATTGGCGGCGGAGGCCTTGCGCCCATTTACAAACGATGGGCAGGAACGGGGGGCGGGTTGTTCAGCGTGCAGCGTCGAGAGAGTGGGAGCGGAGGTGAGGCAAGCGTTGAGATGGCGATGGTGGGCCGGAGCAGCGGTTGGCACATGGCAGAGCCAATTCATGCCGTAGTTGGGAGGGGCGCAACTGGGGCCATCATCAGTGGTGAGTTCCAGAGGCCGATGGCACCTGCGGCAGCAACGAGACGCCCGCATGACTCAGGAGGCAATTGGCCCTGGGCTGAAGATGTGATTGATAGGCGCACAGCCTTGATGGATGATGGTCAGCTATTTGCTGTTCACCATGACCAATTGGTAGCCATTATATTCGTCCCTGGGCATACATGGAGCAAGTACTACCGGGAATCTACGTGTTTGGCGGCAGTCGAGGAGGTTACATTAATGGCTGCAGCCCCGCGCTTCCATCTTCTGACCTTGGATGTACTCGCGCCGAGCAGTACGCAGTAGTCGCAAACGACGATCTCCATTCCTCCTCATTCCACGCAATAAGAATCACGGAAATAACTACCCGCGGAACAGAAACCCATGCAGGAGCATAAAATTGTCACGGCGGCAAAAGCCATCAACTCCATCGTTCTCTGTTCGACGTTGAGCTATAGGGTATCTACGCCGTGTTGGTCGTGTAGAGGAGGTTGTATGTACCTGCGGGAGCTGAAACGCAGCCTCGCCCCCGTACCATGATTGACCGAGGAGCCTCGTAGAAGAGAAAGAAAACGAACCTGTCATAATTCACATTCATGTTTCTTGCCAACGAACTGGCGCCGGCATATATTCACGTTTGCCCGAGTAGTACCCAGTCAGATTGCATCGTCAACTAAACTCCATCCAGAGCCGTGTCTGTATTCTGGGGTACCTGCGCTTCCCTACCGAAGGTACTCCGTGCCTCCGCTCACCTTGCCCCACCAAAGCTGTCTCCTCAAAGCCAGCCTGTCTCACAGCTTCCAGTCAGCACGCATCACTCAAACTTATAAGTTACAAACCTCAAGCGTACGCCACAAATCCTGATCGAGTCGCCGTCGCCCTTCCCTTCGCATGGTCACGATAACAGAGACGTTTAGCCCCACCACACTGATGGCCGCATAGGCAGCTCGTCACCCGTCACCCGCCATGGCAGACCTCAATGATGATGACGTGGAACAGTTGTCCACTACGCAGCAGGAAGCTCTCCAGCAGTACATCCAGGTCACCAACCAAGAGCCGAAGGAGGCAATCCCTCTACTGCAAAGGTCACAATGGAACGTACAAGTAAGCATTCGATCGTCCCTAGACAGGCATCTTTCCTTGGAAACCCTCAACTCTACTCTCTCGTGCCTGACATGCCCCTCCAGATCGCCATTGCCAAGTTCTTTGACGGCGAGGGCCCCGACCCTGTAGCCGAAGCTATGGCCGCTCAAAATGTCCCTCGGACGACAGCAAGACACGAGAACTTGCAGGAAAGCCTCCTGGCCGAAGGCTTCACCCCTCGATCGCAGCCAAGACAACGAACAGACGCCGCGCCGAGAATCGTACCTCAGCCGCCGATAACACATCGTTCGCCATGGCTTCTGGGCCTTCTTCTCGCCCCATTTGGCTGGGGATGGCGCGCAGCCTCGACGCTTTTCAGGACATTTTGGTACATTCTGTCCTTCCTGCCGGCGTCGATCCGACCCCGTTCCGTGACGAGCCGTATGTCGTCTGGGTTCAAGGACACGAGCGGCCGCCGAATGCTGATGCCGCGGGATACGGCCGCACGATTTAAGCGCGAATTCGACGAAGAGTACGGCCAGAACGACCTCCCCTTCTTCGAGGGCGGGCTGGCCCAGGCGCATGATCTAGCCAAGAAGGAGCTCAAGTTTCTTCTGGTTGTTCTCTTGTCCCCGGAGCACGACGACACTGCGTCATTCATTCGGGAAACACTCCTCTCACAAGACGTAGTAGACTACATCAAAGACCCCACAAACAACATCATTCTCTGGGGAGGGAACGTGCTAGACTCAGAAGCATACCAGGTAGCCACCGAATACACATGCACCAAATTTCCCTTCTCGGCACTAGTCTGCCTGACGCCCAGGGAGGGCAGCACCCGCATGGGCATCGTCAAGCGGCTCGTCGGCCCCATGCCGACAAGCACCTACCTGTCGGAGCTGCAAAACTCGGTTGAAAAGTACGGCTCCGACCTTGACGGCGTTCGAGCGGAGCGCACCGCCCAGGAAGTATCCAGGAATCTCCGCAACGAGCAAGACTCGGCGTACGAGCGCTCCCTCGCCATCGACAGAGAACGCGCCCGCCAGCGAAGAGAGGCGGCCGCGGCCGCAGAAGCCGCCGAGTCACTGGCGCGGGAAAAGGCACACGATGCCGCGTTGCTTGAGAGCAAGCGCAACCAATGGAAGACGTGGCGCGCGGCCAGGCTGCTCCCCGAACCAGCGGCAGGCGACAAGGACGTGGTGCGTGTCGCCCTCAAGATGCCCGAAGGGTCAGGGGCGGGTCGCCTTGTCAGGAGGTTCCCGCAGGACGCGTCGGTGGAGGAGCTTTATGCCTTTGTGGAATGCTACGATAGGATACGGAGCCGTGAGGACGGAGCTGATGACGACGACTACTCAGATGACTCTACGGTGGAGGCCCCCGAGGCTTATGAGCACAAGTATTTGTTCAGAATAGCCTCGACGCTGCCGAGGGTGGTGTATGAAGCCAGCACTACTGCCACGCTGGGGGAAAGGATTGGCAAATCGGGCAATTTGATAGTCGAGGAGGTGTTGGGCGATGACGAGGATGAGAGTGGTGAGAGTGGTGACTGATGGCCGGAAGAGTCCGTGGCTAACATATATATTGTCTGCGGAGTACCGGGCATGGGGGGAATATGTATCAACAGGCTTCCAGTATTCCTGTAATGTTTGATGTCACGAGTGAGGTATTAGATGGCACAAACGTGCGATGGTGGTATTATTAACTCGCGAGTTGTCACCCAGACTTACACGCGGCCGCCGGTCTACAAAGCCAAGCTTCTTGCCTCGGGGTTACGTAGGTAGAAAGCAATCTTGTGGGTGCCAACGCGTCCATGCTTGCACCTCCAATTAAGCCATCCCCGCCCAAAGTCATGCGTGCGTTCAAACCTGCATGGTTTACGTACTCGACAAAGCGTGGCCAAACAGGCTAGGTGATTGCGTAGCAGCTGGAGGCTGTGCTTCTCAGCTTTGTGCGGTGACGTGGGTGGGATGTACTCGCAAGTTGCCCGTGGGAGCATGATGCGTTGCGCACGCGAGTCGTGGCTGGGACGCGGCCACTGGCTCACCACGTTGTCAACTGGTCCTCCAAGCTGATGGACTCGGTATGCACGCAGTATCTGCAGTACCTGCAATACTACCAAGGTAGTTTATTTGCCTCGATGCGTAGCCAGCGGGAAACAAACTTACTCGACATTGAAACGTCACCGCAGAGTGAGACAGGGGCTCACAAGCCACAAACTCCAGATGTCGACAGCTACAGAGTACTCCGTACATGTGCTGTTTGTACGCGTTGCGCTAGTGCGGGCTGCCGCCAGGGTCTTGGATTACATGCTGTGTGGCCCATCAATGATTGATCAGCCCCATCCACCCCATCTACCCAGATCAACCCCGTGATCCCCGTCAACGCGTGCTCACCTTGAACCATGCCATATCGACTCCGTCCGCTGGCTGACACTGGAGAGCATAAGCCTGGATTTGGCTTTTGCTAATTATCGTTCTTGTGCATATCGGCACTCTGGACTGCGGTTGTCTCGTCGAAACAATAATTTGGCTTTAGCCCCTCTGTTCTGCCACCTGGCATCCCCTGCTCAATCAGATAATCCCGCCGTCTCTCTACAAAGCACACCCAGACTGCCAGTGCACCGCCGTCAAGTCTGTTGTCCGCCATCATTCGCCTCGATGCTCTTTTGACAACACCGTGTTGCTACTCCAACTCTTCATTCTCTACTTCTTCGCACGGCACCAGCGGGCGCGGCGTGCCCTGTCGTTGATCCTTTGAATCATCTCCTCCTCCGTAACTCTTCACCCAACAAATTCCCCACACTTGCCCGCATTGCGGACGCAGACGAGGCTTGAAGCCAAACAGCACTTGACCACTCAACCACTTTGATCCTTCGCCATCCGGAAACCTTTCGAGGCAAAAACCAAGGGACCAACCCCTGTCACTTGCCCACTCAGTCTTCCGCCTCCTGGCGAACAGCCCGACAGGTGACAGCTCTGAGCCACCCAATTGATCCGCAAGGTCCGCGACTGCCCGCCAACACCGCATCTTCATCGAGAGAGACCCTGGCTTGGCTAAGCCTGCCCGCATCTGACAATCGCGATCTCTTCTTTTTCCCGCCTCATCACCCTCCATGTGTCCCTAGTCCTACCTCTATTTCTCGTCGAACTCGCCCTCTCTACACCTATCTACGCTATACCGCCTAATCCAAGGTCGAGCAATTATACCTATAGCGAAACCACTTTCGACCGACGTCTCGTCTACCTTCATTCGCTTTCTGCGCGCGCGTCCACCAACGCTCGTCGTGCGAGCCCGGAGTAGTCAGCATGAAGTCTATGAAGGGCCTCAGCATGAACAAGATGCTGGGGAGTATCAAGAAGAAGGCTGGAGGTAAGCAAGTCCCTGCTGTTGTTTCGATATCTAGACCACCTCGCGCAGCCTTCGATGCATGCTGCGCATACCCGTCGGCCTGCGCAGCGTGCGGCCCAGCGACTCAACATAATTTGGTATTTACTTCGGAAGACAGAAGAGGAGCCGCTGGTCTGACTTGGTCTTTTCTTAGGGAGCTCGAACGTTCCCCCGGCGTCGGCTGCGACACACGCTGAGAACCCCGAGGTCACTGCTCACAACAGCGTCGTAAGTCCAGAGAGCCCCACCACATGACACCGAATGCTGTCGTCGCTGACCGTAACCCCAACGGCCACAGAAAGCGTTTTGCGAGTCTGGCGGAAATTCCAAGGTATGCAATACACTGGCCAATTCTCACTCTTGGTGCTTCGCCGCAGTCTGAATCATGGCAACTGACCAAGACAACTGTCAATAGACTGATGAAGTTCTCTTCCTCCCCCCCATCGTCGATGCTGCCGAATCCTCCCCGGCTGCCGCAGCCGAATGTGCCCGTGTTATTCGCAAGTTCTTGAGCAAAGATTATAGCTCAAGGCCGTCCTGGCAGTATAATGCTATAATGCTTGTCCGAATCCTGACCGATAACCCTGGGGAAACCTTCACGAGGAATTTGGATGACAAGTTTGTCGACACAATCCGAGCTTTGCTGAAGAATGTCAAGGATCTCAGCGTATGGCAAATATTAATGGAAACCTTGGATGACTTTGAATATGCCAAAGCGCACGACCAGAACCTAGCTCCGTTGGTTCTCATGTGGCAGAAGGAGAAGGAGGCTGCCATAAAGAAACATGGGGTGAGATTAGCTAGCAGGTGAATGATGGGCCGTATACCTTGCTAATGGGAGAAAATAGAATCGACAGCCACCTCTGCCTCCACGGCCCTTCACGACGAACCAGCCGCCGCTCAACCGACACTCTCAAAACTATTTCGCCAAGGCCCACCATAACAATCGCCTTCCTGACCCTGTTGAGCTCTCATCAAGACTTGAAGAGGCACGGACGTCGGCCAAACTTCTGGAGCAGGTCGTCATGAACACTTCTCCGGGCGAAATGCTGCAAAATGAGCTGATTAAAGAATTTGCCGATCGCTGTCTAAGTGCATCTAGAAGCCTGCAGGGCTACATGGTTTCTGAGAATCCGGCGCCGGATAACGAAACTATGGAGAGCCTCATTGACACAAATGAGCAGTTGCAGACGGCTCTCAACCAGCATAAGAGGGCAGTTTTGAATGCCAGGAAGCAGCTTGGCCTCGGTACCAATGAAAATTCTCCAGTTGTCTTGTCAGACAATTCAGACACCGAAAGCCATGCACGTCATAACAATGCTGAGACAGGCTTAATGCCTGGTGGTGTGACAACAGGGGCAATAGATGCAGGAAAGGGGAAACAGACACAGTCATACCATCTGACTCCCACTGGTGATGGGGAGGCAGTAGCATCGAGCTCACGCCAATCACTGAAGGACGAATCGACTGAAGATCCTTTTGCCGACCCGCATCCTGCAGAAGCAAAGGCTGCCGGTGGCTCGTCAACACAGCCTATGTCCGAATTTCCGCATGAACCTTTTCACCCTGGCTTCGGTGGGCCGCTGTCCAGTAACAATGTCGTTCTAAACAGTGCGGGTAGTTCTAGCTCTCGGTCTGGGCTGGCCAAAGAGCAACCGCCGCATAACAGGCATCAAGGCGTCTCCGACGATGACGATATCTATGAGGCAGCACCAAAGGGCAAGGGCCCCCTGAACAAGGAATAACCGCGCACATGCAGAGTTTCGCTGTAGAAAGTGATTGTAGCTGTGATTGGTTGCTCAGGTTCGTCAACCTTCTCCATGTCAGTCTTCGGTGAAACTTGCACTTCTTGAAGGGGAGTATCAAGGAGAGTATGACTTGATTCATGATTCTGTTGGGCATTTTTGTGCCAACTTGACTTTTTCTTTTTCTTTTTTTTTTTTTCTTTTTAAAAAAAGATGATGATTCCCCATTCTGTTAATGTTTCTGCTTTTGATACAACTTCAGACGAGGGTCATTTGGTTATTATTGGCAAGAACTACACCTGGCAAAGCGCTCAAAGGCATCTATAGCGTGTTTCATCAGATTGTGCTAGCTTTCTTGAGAGCATTGCATGGAGGCTAGTGTATAACAGAGATGTGTTTAAATTCGCAGTCTTTATAGCGGACGTGCCGGCAGAATTGTAGCTGGAGAGGGGAAGAGTTGATGAAATCCAACGGCCCTTCGGGTTGTCGAGCATATCCGTACGTCCTGGGCTAGGAGTTCTCGTGGGTTCTAGTGTGATTCCACAACATGTGCCGAACAGCGTGCAATGGGTGGATCGGTGGATACTCCAATTGAAGGCACTTTGCTAAACGTTGGATGTAGGCCAAAAGTCTTTCACGACGGCATTGGTCTGACCGAGCTGTTGGCGATTTATTTGGGCAAGTTGTCTTGGATATTCACATCGCGCGGCGGCATAGTGTAGAGTCAAATTTAAAGCCGATGAAGTCGAGGCTTACCGTACCTAATGTGACTATGACATGACAGCCTGGCAGGCAAGCGGTTGAACTTGGCAGGACAGCGGACAACGTTGGAGCCATGCGAAGGTTGAGATGGTGGCCTGCCGATTCGTACAGACACCAATAAGCGTCCGGTCGTCTTCGGACTCTGGATGTCCTGGATGATTTTGGATGGAATGGAATGTGTTTGGCCACTTGGTTTAGGTGCTCTCTCCCGCTGGGACGGCGGGGTGATATTGCACCCGTCGCAGCCAGTCGCAACATTGGCACTTCCCGCTGCGCCTGTGCAGGGCGGGAGAGTTCGAGTGGAAGGGAAGGAGCGAAGGTCTCAGAACGGATAAAAGTGGAGACAACGGCGAACTACGGCAGGTGCTATGGACTGGACGCATCCATGCGTGCATACTCCGTACATTAGACAGAGAAACGCAAGCTCCAAGCTCCAAGCTCCATCCGCCCAACTCCTCAAATTGACCTGATAGTCACAGTGTCCTCGTGCCGTGCTCGCCCAAGAGTTGCACATGCATATGCATGTCTTTGGTCGAGAAGGGACAAGACACACGACAAGTAGGGAGGCTGAGCCAAAATCATGCCTTAGTCACGTCTCGCATTTCAGCGATGTGGTGCTCCATCGACGGGCTTTCCATGCAAAACATGCTGCCTAGTCGGACGCTATTTCTCTATTTCGATAGGTGAGTCGATTACAAAGAGCTTCCAAAGCCGTTGGGTGCTGACCTTGTCCTAAAGTGGCTCACCGTCCTCAAAGCCAAGATAGCCATGTGTTGCGTACGGAATATTATATTGCGAATCGGGTTCAATACCATGGGGTGAGCTTGCCCGGCCGGAATCTCCGTGGCCAAGAGTCTGGCGCACGACATCATTTCTCCCACACTGCTGAACACTTTTCAGATGAACAGAGACACACACATGAATCTGTTGACGTGGTTCTGGCTTGCATCGCCGTTGGCCGTCTGGTTGTTGGTGCTCCCGTCTCACTGGAGACACTGCGAGCTAGCACTCCAGCCAGACAAACTGCGTTCATGTGGCGCCAGGCTCAGATCAAACCTCCACCCTCCGCCCTTACCGACCCATTTCCATCGTCAATTCTACCGATCGGCAGTTGATCTAGTTACGTCGACTCGAGAAAGATTGCATCGCATGTAAAGTTCCGGGCCTATGCATGCTTCTGGTATTGCCAAAACAACATTGAATTCTTTTCATCCGTCTTTTCTACGACTGAATTCATCTCAGACTCGGGTAGTGGTTGTGCTTGTGTTGTCACTGGCCAGTGTCAAGCCCACCGACAGCTCAGCGAGGCACATGCCGGACCTGATTGGCCAGTTGTGGCAGTGAGAGTTCCTGTTTGGGACTTTCTTGCGAGAGACGACCAGTGTTCTTCTGGCAGCTCGCACCCGTGATTTATGGGGTTTGGGTTCATGGGTTCATGAGAAATGCACAGGCAGTTACACGGCCTTTCCTGGAGCCGTTAGCGGTCTAAGCTGAAGTCTGTCCCTATTTCGCCACTTCATTGATATCTGGCACTGGTCAGTCCTCTGACCGTCATCTGGATATCGCTAAAGTCCCCGGCGGCCCGAAACCCGTCGCCTTCGTTAGCCCGAATCCCAGTTCGACAGTCGTATCGTTCTCCGTCCCACTTGTGCCTTGCCAACTGGACATGCCTGGTGGCTTGGGTATAACTGATTGGGCCTGGCGCCTGAAAAGCAAATCGTCTTTGTCACCAGACCATCCCGGGGATTTTGTCAATTTATTACGGCTTGATACCCAAGACCTTCCACTCTAGGAGCTGGGTGGTCTCACAAACCGTTACTCCGTAGCCTAGTTAATGTCTCTGCTCGTACGACCCTCGTGCTGTCCACCTGTCTTTGCCTCACCCCAAATCCACCACCACCAGGATGGCAGATTAGCAACTATGTAGGTCGTGCTGCGTCTCTCCACACCTGTCGCAGCCCTGCCTGGTCCGGTGAACACATCGTGTCGAGCTCATATATGGGACCCGGCTCCCCGGAAACACTGCCTTTTCCAATCTAAGTTGCCGATCATCGCTTCCTTGCTCTTAGTCTTGTCATTAAGTGACTGGTAAGAAATGCGCTTCTCAAGACGGAAAAGGACTCTGTGCTGACAATCTTGGCTTGCTATTCTAGTTAGTAGTCCGGCGTCGGCAAAGCCAACATTATCTTGTCTTGACGACCATCTGGCAATTATCAACCCCACCCGAACGGCGTTGATACTGGCATTTTGCAATTCATACTCTGTCTTGTCTATGGATCCGAGCGCTAGGCAACCCTGGTCGAGTCGTCAGAAGTGTCGTCTTGCCGCTGCAGCCACTATTGGGCTCTCATTTATTGCCAGCTGACAGCCTTGACAAACCCGTCATCAACTTGCCGATTGCCTTTGCTTATTTGCGCACATACCTGCCGAAGGGGACATCAGACTGGTACCCGCGTAGCCTTCTGTTGGTACCGGGCTGGAAAAATTGCTCAAGGTTGTGAACTGGTGGTTTGTCAAGTCTTGCCCGTCTGGTGACGACTTGACAAACCGTCCCTACTATCCGGCCTGTACTAATCATTGATACCTGATCATTTTGGTCGCTATTTTGATACCATGGGCTCCTCTGAGTCTTTGCCTGTGGCGACCTATGGCCATTCAACGGCACATTGCAACATTCCATCCTGCTCAAACACACCTCGTCAGGCGAACGCTGCTGGCCGGGGCTCCCTTTCGCCTCGGAACTGCAGTCGGATTCTGCAACGATACATACAAAGACTTAGTTCGGAGATTCTCATGTCAGTTTTGGAACAGGTGAGAACGATATCCTGCATGGTTATGATGATTCTGGTGTAGATCGAGCACGAATGCAGCCACACTGTTCCAAGCTAACTAGCATTTGTGGCCCAAGCTTCAATATTTAGATGCAAAGTCGATATTTGTCGTCCGCTCCGTTTCTCAGTTATTCAACTCTATAGCAACTCCAATCGCGTATCGAAGAGTTGTGTTGAACGAGTTGATTGTGCGTCCAGATGCCCAGACGCTGTTTTCCAAAGCGCTGGAGCATATTTCAACGTATACCAATCATGTCGTTGTTCGAAACAACCTGAAGCCTTCTGGCATAAGGAAAATTTTGTCTCGTGTAATGAGACTGTCTTCCGTCACGTACGTCCCTGTGAGGTCTTGAAGTAATGTAAATCAAAGCCTGACCAGATGATATCTAACACTCGAGTACAGCCTATGCTACGTGCAGGACGATAGTCATGGCGCAAGCACTTGGCCGATACACGATGTCCTTGACTACGACCAACTACGTACTCAGAATACAAAGGTGAATATAGAAAATCTCCCCTTGGGAGGCTCGCAAAGTGACTTGCATGCGTCACTGCTTGATCCCGCATTTACAAGGCACCTGGTGTCATTGAAACTCGCCAGACCAACACCGCCATTGACGACAAAAGTAGATTCGTTGAAGCGTCTTTTAGTGCAGTGCTCATCTTTGGAGACGCTGCATTATGAGGACCTGGGCCAAGGCACCAGCTTCACGTTTTCTGCAGGAGAATGTCTGCCACCGCTTTCCAATCTGGTTTTGAAATCGTACGATTGGTCACACTCTGCAGAGGAGGTAGAAAGACACTGGAACCTGTCCCAAATGAAATCTCTCGTTCTTGTTTCTGTGCCTGTTTTGAACTTTTTGAATTCCATTTCTCCACCAGACTTGTGCAACCTGACGAGGTTGCAGGTACACGAGAGCTTGGCACACGCCTCTGACGGGCGAGAAGAGGCCACCCGAAGACTAGATTTACTAGTGAGGAAGCACATCAGAGCCTTGGAAGTCTTGGACATTACCTGCCATACCAACCTATTCCACATTGATTCTATTTTGCAGCATGGTGGTTCTCTTCGACAGGTTCATTTTCGCGACCACGTCGGATTCACAGACGATGATGATGAATGCCCGACGTTGCGGGCCGAAGACGTCACAAGGCTGGGGCAGGGCCTGCCGTTTGTCCACACACTCGAGCTGGACATGGACGTTGCACTGTGCTATCCTCCCGAGTTTCTGCGTGGCATAGCCTCCTTTCCGATGCTCCAGACTCTGATCCTCCACGTACAGACGCTGCTACGTGCGACCGAGAAGGACGACCCGGCTCGGGACCGTGACTACGAATCAGCCATGCAGGTGTTTTCCTGCCTCGTACGGCTGCGGGAGAAGAGCAACCCCGACTTTGCGTGGAAGAGCATCACCATCAATGTAGGCGGATGGCGCCGGGTCATGTTGCGGAGAATGGGCCCGGAGTGGAGGAGGAAGAATGCACGGGGCATATTTGCAGAGAGATGCTTTGTGCTCGAGAGGGACGAGAATGGTCGGTACAGGGTTGCCGAGCAAGAATGCCACGACGGGTCGCAGTACATTTCGACGTCGCAGCTCTGACGGCCGATGCCGCACCTGTTGGTCTCGAGTGGTATTTCCGAACCGCATGACGCGAATGAATGGACGGCCAATACGAGAACTTGTAATGGAAGCAATATACCCATATGGCATTCCAATTTTGCACCTCTTCCATGGTATAAATTTTGTCCTTGCAGCAAAGTGTCTACGTCTGGTGCCGCCAAGCATGGTGGTGATGCTCACGCGCCAAAAGTTTCACTATAGGGTAGGTACGATGTCTAGTCTGCGCGCCAAACAAAGCATAAAGGCCCTTCTTGAACGGGCATGCCTGGCATCAGAATGGACAGGGCGGCAGTTCTTGGAAGACGCATTCGGCCACTGCCGCAGCTCACATGCCCCCAGGCGGCAGCAGATCAAACAGGCTGCCGTGTCACGCGAAACACCGGCTTGGACGGTTTCACCGCAGGCAAGGCCGCCCAACGCGCGGCGCGGCTTCACTCCACGCCAAACAGACACAGCAGGACACGGCCCTGCTTGACGGAGCGCGGGAGCACTACATTATTGTATGTACATAGGTTCGTCCAAGGATTCGCCGCCTTGCAGGGGCCCGGACCGGGCTGTATGCGGCCCGGATGGAGCCGCAATCTCCCGTGACAGGTCCAGCCTCCCGATTTATTGTGCGTTCACGGCCGCGGATGAGGCCGCGCCTCCCCCGCTGTGGGGTCGTAGGGCTCGTGGAAGGTCTGCTTCCAGCATCGTGTAGATGGAATTACCGGCGGGAGAAGGCGTATTTTTGATCGCCGAGGGCTTTTGCTGCTGGCTACGCCGGCTGTGATGCGTCGTGTTGGCGAGCGGGCCGTCGGGGAGGTTTGCCCGATGGACGGTTCAGACCGGGGCGCGTTGGCGACGGGTGCTGACCCGAACAGTTGGAAGGATACAATGTTGATGGTTTTTCTGTTCATCCCGGGGGAGGGCAGGCGTGTCGTTGGAGCGTTTGGCCGCGGGGACGAGTGTGGGAGTGCGGTTGGGGGCCTGTGAATATCAAACGTGCCTCGTTTGAACTTGGACGCCGCTTTGGTCTTGGGACGGGGCGACGCAGCGCCGCGTTGTATGTGCCTTGTCGTCGAGTCGAGTCGGTATTTGTACACGGCAATGTGATGTATTCGACTAGGGGGACTGGGAGGCCTTGGTCGTTGCGGCTCGAGTGCTTGTGTGCTGATGAGACACGGTGCTCTGTTGGAAGAGGGAACGGCAGACTATGGCATTGTTGGCACGCCTGAAGAAAGAATTGAGAGGGAAAAAGACAGGGGTTATAACACATTGTACTCTCGAGGCAGAGCCGTGTATGTCGGCAACCTGGGACCCCGTGTACAACTCGGGAAGAAATAGAATCATATGAAGGAGCTTTCAAAGGCCAACGGAGCAGGGAAAGAGCCCAGCACACCGGTGTATACCATCTCGTCGCCGTGTAGAAAGGGGTACTGGTCTCTGATGCTGCGGCCAGCACACTGCTGACACCCGGAGTCGAGAGCAAATATCAACTCCGACCGTCATGCCCGGCGTCCCGGCCATCCCCTCGACAGTTTTGCAACTTCTAATCCAGTACAACACATCTTGTCATATCCTCCTCAACAGCGGCTTCACCACCAAGAACCAAAAAAAAGACAAAAATAAAAAAAATGAAAACTCACATTGTGCTGCAACTGGTCATATTCCCGGCCCAAGTGGCGTCTGGAGTACGTACGCTGCCACAGAAGTATATCCCCACGGCCAACAACCTAGGGGCACCAGATCAACCGTACCGGCGCTGTAACATCACGGCCGAGTGCCGTCTTGGCCGCTGACAGACTCATCGGCCAGCTCAGCTGATAGAGCAGCGCGGGCTTTGACCTCGGTGGCAAGACGGCGCTCTGTCCGTTCGTTCTCCAGGAGACCCAAGAGCGCCGGGCAAGACGGGCACCACCGCCGCCAGTCTTCAAGAATACATACATGTACCCAGAATAGCTGCCATCCTCCATCGTTGCCCTTGCATCGTGACCGTTCCCCGTGCGCCGCAAAGTCCCTCTCATCGCGGCAAGACGGGCAAGGGCTACACGTACCGCCCGACTTTTGCTATGCCTACCCCGGGCCAGCGAACGAGTGAGTCTACTTGCCCTTCCCCGTCAGGTTGCAACACATGATCTACAGCCCACCCTTCAGCGTGGCGTCAAACCCATCGGCTAACTCCCCGCGTCCGAGATGGCGTTACATTCGCTGCCACCACCGTCCGCCCTTCCCAGAGAAGGAAGGAAATCCCAATTCCTCCAGCGCAACGGGCTCCCGAGCACATCATACCACGGCAGGACAAAAAAAAAAAAAACAGGCAGAATCTACGAACTCGTCCCCCAAAAGGGCACGGGTTCGAAGGGATGGGGGGTCCATGACCGTTTCCGGCGTCGTCGTCGCCGGCTTGGCATTCTATGTCACATTTTTTTCCTTCTCTTTTTTCAGCTTCTCAGATTCCATGAGTCGAGGACAAAAAATCCTACCAAGGCAATATTATTGAAACGAACAGAAAAAAGGGGTCCGGAAAGGGCGAACCTCGTGTAAGGAAGCGCTGCTATATTCGGCACTTCGTACCGGGGCCGAACGGGCCCAACGAGGCAAAGTACACGACGTCCATGGCCGCCAAGTCCAACGTGACCGCGAGGAAATTCACAAACACCAGACATGCCGCTCCGTGGGCTCCGGCGTCCGTCTAGGGAAGGAAGCCATCTTGCTTTGCCCACGGGCCGTGTGCCCATCGCCCAAATGTACCCCGTACAAGAGGCGGAGGGCCCCTTACCCAAGACGTCAGAGTTTCCGCGCCAGCTGCTGTGGTGTCTTTTGTTTTTGTTCACGTCTTACTGCGGCGAGCCGTCCCCCTTCCGTCCGGCCCGGATGGGATTGTCTGGCACGTAGTTGCCGGATCCTCCGTACGGGGGAACCAAAAGTGGCAGAAATCCCGTCCGCGGTGGACGGCTAGACCGTCACCAGCGGGTTTGGCGCAGCGTCACTGGAATACATACATACATACTAGTAGTACCAAGGGATGTCTAGGAAAGGCGGGATTTCTACCTTTTTCAAAAACCAGACGTTTCCCACGAGGTTCGCCTACGGAATACCCCCGAGGGCGAGTGCTGCAAAGCCTCCTCCCGCAACAACCGTGTCGAGCCCATCAACATCCATCGTCAGTTGTATGTCTTTTGCTACGGCTTTTCCAACGGGGGCTACGTAAAAGAAAAGAGACTAAACACCCCCCTCCGCTAGCCCCAGAGAAGAGGATCCTGTCTGCTCCCAGAAGCATCACCAGCATTCCAGTTCCCACACTCATCCGCCACCCCCTACATTCCACACCTCGCCAATATCCGCTACCAGGCCCTCGGAGCCAGGCTAGCAACGCTTTGCTCGGTTTGTGATTGGGCTTGCGGCTCTCCTTTCTCGCGATACTTGCTCCTTGGCCCCTCCCCCCGAGCTCCCTTGCCCCCCTTTTGCTAATAGTTCGCCGGCCCAGGCATCTATACACACCCTTGTGGGCTATTAAGTGTCGTGGCCAAGTGCCAAAAAAAAAAAAAAAAAAAATAGCGGTACGATGGAAGATGCCGTGCCACGAGGCGCGGCTGCGAGGGCGGACAAGGGGTGCGCTTTTTGCCTTGACGAGATGGATTCCCTATTACTATTTTCCTCCTTCTTTTTCGCCACCAGGAGTCGCCCCGAGCACAAAGTACCAAAGACCAAAGACGGGCTGTATCTAGGACTCTCTCGCTCCGTTTGGTTCAAGCAACCACGTGCCCTGGGCCCGATGCCAAAGGGGGTGTGAAGAAAACACATGGTGGTCCCCCCCCAAGGCAGCCCGCAACGTCGAGGCCACGAATATCAAGCGAACAAGACGACGGACGGCTTTGCTGAAACAAAAGCCCACCAGCTCGTTCGTGTACCTGCGTCATGTCCGATTCGCCGTACATTTCGCCACCTCGGGCATGCAGGAACGCTCCCAGATCCGGGCCCATGTCTCATCTTGGCCCCGAAACACTCTCTGGTCAACTTGTCGACGCGCAAACGGCTTTCTTGACCCAACCAGACAGACGCGTGAGACAGCAAAGGGACCCCCCCGGGCCCCGCGTTGCGCCAAGTCACGGGATCCTCGTTGAATCAACCGCCTGTGTATTGTGTAGCGTATTGTCGGTCGATGCGGCTCTAGAGCCCCCGTCTGGTGACTCATGCCTCTCGTCTCTTGCACAATACACACTCTCAGAACATGATGCCAGAAGGTGCTGCCACAAAACGCCACAAGTCATGACATGATCTAGAGGCCACTGGCACCGTCTCGACGAGCCCGCAACCCCCGAGGCCCAAGTCTGCCCATCATGTATGTATGTGTGTTGTTTTCCTTGGGGTTCAAACACCACATCCCTCGTTGATTACCTTGACTCGTTGTACCCTGTACTCGGTACCCCATACTCTCTCCTCTTTCCCGGGCGGTTGATCCGCGAGGGGGCGACTCAACTGACCTACATATTCTATCCACCGCCGGAAAAAGACAAGCCCACCTGTTCTCCTTCCTTCCAACACATCGCCACTCCATCACCACGCAGCAAGTCAAGTCCAGAGACGCCCCTCCAGTTCCGTCATCTCCATGGCCTGCCTGCGCAAAAAAAAATCCACCGACTATCCCAGTCTTGCCTCTAAACTTTACCGCCTCCAAACCACTCCCCCCCTCCCCTTTTTCCCGGCACCGCGAGCAAGCCAGGCTCCGCACCAGGGAGCCAACCACGCTTGCGAGCTCGTCCTTCTCACCCGGCTGCGTCCATGCATGGCACTGCCGTTTGCTGGAACGGGGCTTGGCCAAGTGGGCTCTTCTCGCCTGTCCCAACGGACGGGAGCAAAGGCCCGTCGCGCAAACTCGCAGCAGCGCAAAAGAGCGCAAAAATTGGAGAAATGGCCGCCACCTCTATCTGCCCGCACCGCTCCCGTACGGCCCTGTACGGCCCTTCCTAGACCCCGCGAGTCCTGACATGGGCGGTGTGAGGCAGGCCCGTGAGGAGTCGAGCTTTGCCTGCCGTGTGCTGCTTGTTCTCGCCCTCGTTTCCCGAAGTCCACCAGTGGGTTCCTTCCATCTCTCCTTCCGCCGGTGCTGAATCTCCCCGCTTGTCTCTCGTGAACAGACTGTCGCTTTGGAGTACGTTTCGACATGGTCGCCCGAGCCGTGCTGTAGAATAGCATACTCCCCCTTGGTGGTAGCCGACGATACTACCTTCTCCGTCCACTGCGCTGAGCTGAATTCGTTTCTCAAACTCTGATATCCCTTTGTTTCGTCGTCAGCTTCGTGTGCCAGCCAGTGCTGAGAGGAGTGGCAGTCGCCATGGACGGCAAACATGTATACTTGCCCCCCCCTCATCCTCCATCCTCACTCACCGATCCAATACCCGGGCAGGTAATTTGGTAGTAGTTTGGACTGCGCCGCATAGCGTGATGCTGCTGCCCAGACCGTTGGAGGCGCATCCTCCCTCCCACTCTCATGGGAAAGGCAGGCAAAGTGGCGTACATTCGACTGGCTGTCACCAGTCCACACTAGTAGTACTAGCCTGTGTGAACACAGCAGATGTATGTAAGAGGCAGACGGCGTTGGCCCAAGGCAACTGGGCAAACTGCCAGGATCAGGGTCCTTGGTCCCGACGTCTGCCGACACCATTGTATCCAAATTTGCTCGCCCGTTGAACCACTCCTCCGCCATGAAGCTGTCTGGTACAGTAGTAGTGGTAGTAGTAGTAGTGGTAGTAGTACACATCTGCCCCGTGACACGGGTTGAATCCCTCTCCACTCTACTCGTTCTAATAAATCATGCCCATGCGGGCTCCGCACACTTACCCACAGACGAATCGTGAACTCAGGGGGCGAAAAGGATGACGGGACCGTAGTCGTCAGTTACTGCGATTTGCTGGAGTATTCGACCAAGAAATCGTCCTCGATGATATGCCTGTCATGGTCTCGCGTCATGTGTATGCCATAGCAGGAATCCCGTGAAGCAATCGCTAGACCACCTACCTCGTCGACATCGGCCGTCTGTCCAGAACCATGTATGTCCAAGGCCACCTGAACAAAAGTCGGTGCGGGGCATCAGACCCTTCAGACATGTGTTGGCTTGCTCGGATGGGCCCCCGAGATGGCCGCATATCCCCTCCCTTCCGGCGGTCTATCAAATGAACCAACACCCAATCAACGATGCTGGCGCCTCCCAAAGCGCCTCCTCCTGCTGTCCGCTCCGTAAAACGATATTGTCAAGATTTGATCAATGCAAGGTTGTTCCATGTATGTCATGTATGTGTCCAACTATTCTGACAAGGCACCGGATGTAATGATCTGAGGCGAGAAAATTTTTTCATCATGAATTAGCATTCTGTATTGCTAAGACGTAAATAGTGTATGTCTCCTGCCCCATGACCAAGGAGGCAATGCCCATCCACACGCCAATTGAACACCAGCGAGAACACGCTTAGATCGCTTGCGCGACGGGGTACCCTAACTGTCTGTAGACAAAACAAGACCGACCAATCCTCCCTTGATTTTTAAGTAGACATTGTAATCGAGCCAGTCGCAATAAAAAGGGGGACAAACCAGAAACGAGAGAAGAATCAAATTAACAAAAGAAGAAGAAAAAAAACCCAAAACGTTTGGTGCCGCGAGGCATAGCCGTCTTCTTGTAACATGAAAATCGAACGAAAAACACAACGAAGATAAGTAGAACCAGGCCTATCCATTACAGCATATGCAGAAACAGCAGTGAAGCCACCCCGGAGTTTCCCGCCCCCAATTACCTTTAGTTACTAGCCGCCATGGAGGAGAGGGTCTTGACTGCTTCGACCACTATCAATGTCGGCGACAACAGTGAGAAAACACACCTGCGTGCAAGACCATCGCAAGGGCAAAAAAAATCAGATAAAGACGTAAAGAGCATGGAAACGACTGGGGAATTGAGCCGTGGGTACAACACCGAGCAAAGAAAAATAAAAGCAAATAATGTAAGCGAGAAAAAAAAGAGACAAGAAAGTCAAGTGTTTGTTGCCAAACCAATGGTTGTTCTAATTTGGGTTCCGCCGACCTTTTATCGTTGCAAAACCACCCCCCCAGCGTTTGTTCGCCAAAATCGTTAATTTGATGTGCGCGTTCATATCATCTCGTCAACGAGATGAACGGCTGAATTTGTCGAAAGGCTAGTCGACGCAGCCATTCGGGGGAAAACGTGCGCACGAATTGACCAACTGTCCGGCAGTGTCAACCTAAATTTTGTAGTCTTTTTTTGTATTTAGCTTCCTCTTGCTTTTTCTCCAAGAAGAAAACTCCCAGCTCCGTAAGCATTTCCAGATGACAGACTTGGGCCATTCCAAGCTTTCGACTCCCGAAAATCTCCCCTTTCACTCCCTCGTCTCATAGAAGCAGATGCGCCAATGCTTTTTTCAATGAGACATGTCCCGTTAGGCTCCAGCTGGTGGCGATCCCCTAGGGTCTCGAGGCCGGTTAAGACGATCAATCATTCCTTTATCGATGTCGTTTTTATCAACAAGATTGCTTAGACTCATCACGGAAGAAGAAGCCTGCTGGGGTTGGCGCTGAGCTTGTGATGGCGTTGAAGCTCCGCTAGAGCCGTTCTGACCTCCTGGCGAGCGACCTCCAGGAGCAATGGCACCGTGACTCGCAGTTGCTGGCGGATGTGGCAAAGATGGATTGCGGGGGCTTTGCCTAGGGCCGCTGCCCTGATACGGAAGATGTCCAAGCCCTCCAGGGCTCCCATTGCTTGAGGCTTCAGCAGGAGACCTTCTGCGAGGATCGTCGTCGGGCATAGTGTTTCGGGGCGGAGGCAGACGATATCCTTCCTCCTGTTCTTCTGGCGTTCGACGTCGTCGCCGCCCTACTACCTGGTCATCTCCTCTCTGGTCCCCATATGATGAGAATGAATCAGTTGGAGATTGCATCGGCTGGTAGTAGTTTCCAGCGGCGGTAGGAGGGGGCGGAGGCGGGCCACCGGTAGCAGCGTAGTGATGAGCAGATGGTACCGAATTAGGCGCCAAAGGTTGCCCGTAGGCTCCAAAAAGCTGGGTACCAGGAGGGACGCCACCTGGTACTGCAGAAACGGGAATAAATGCTGTAGAGCTTGAGGAAGAAACAGGCTGAAAGATGCACTCTTGATTCATTCTAGCACAATTTTGACACTTTCCACCTGGGGCACTCTGATAGCCGCTGCATCGAATCTATTTTTGTGTCAGCAAGCGGATAGATCAGTCGACAGATAGGGTATTGAAAGGAAGAATAAAAATTCCACTTGGGCTCTGTGAGCGTGCTGGAGCTAGAGAGAACAAACCTTGCGTTTTCTGCAGTACCTGCAAGCAATGGAAGTCCGCTGCCGGGGGGCGGCCTGTGCCATTTGGGGCGGTGCATTGCCAGGTTGAGCATACTCTGGACCATATGCTCCAGGATGCGGTCTGGGATAGCCGTTTGGAGGAGCACCAGGAGGTCCTCGATAGAAATAGGCGTCTTGGCCATAGGCAGCGTCGGGGTGAGGTGGCCCTCTGCGGTCGTCATAGTAAGGCCCTCTGTGCTCCGGAGGGGGATAGGGGGAGCCTCTTGGGTCCTGAGACTGCATTGGCGGCAAGTACGAAGCTGGTGGCTGGTGGCCGGCTGGTGGTGGTGGATAGCCGTTGACAGCATTTGGCGAGGCGTACCGAGGATCATGGGGATAGCCTCGCCCACCTGAGAGGGGAGCAGGAGGGCCGTAGCTGCTGGAGCGGGGGTCCTGAATAGACGGGAGAGTAACGGATGCGGCCATGCTGGGTCGAGAAGAGTCTGACGATGCGCGAGGCTCGTCTGCTGGAGGAGGAGGAGGAGGAGGAGGTTGGCGAGAGAGCTGCGATGGCTGGTCCTCTGGGCGATTCTGCTGAGGACGGTCCTGGCGGTAGCGGTCGTCGGCCATGCTATGCCGTTCCAAAGGCTGAGGCACGGATTTGGCCTTTGTCGGGGCAGAAGGCCAAGAGGGATATCGAGATTCTCCTTTCTAGACAGATGGGCGAATGATGGCGTGCCGATGGTGCATTACAAGTGGTTGGGGGCGCAAAACAGACCAGACCAGGGGAGTTTAGTTAACAGCCGGTTAACGGCCGGCGCAACTAAGAGAGTAGTTGGCGCCAAGTCTTGGGATTCCTCCTTGACTGCGAAAGGAAGAAATGAGGTCGACCTGGAGATGGTTCCTTGATGGAACAAGTCGCGCGCAAAGACGCCAAGTGCGGGTCTGTTGTGATGGCGGAGTGGCAGACGGAGGCTCAAAGTTGCGCTGCGTGGCCACGGCAGAAAGGAATCTTGGGAGGCAACAATACCAGCGTTGGATAACAATTGAAGTTGATTTGGAAAGACAAAGCCGAACGTCCAAATGCGACGCCAGTTGGAGTTGACTGTATGCGAGCGGGCGCGACGGCCTAGGGCAAGGCCAACTCCAACTCCAACTCGGGCAGCAGGGCTGTGGGATAATGTCGAACCCGCACACACTACGGCGTACTCAGATCGAGATCGGGATGCAGATGCAAGACTAGTATCCAGCGTCCGGTATCCGGGATCCTGGATCCAGTGTCCAGTCGAGCAGCAGTAATGAAGAGAATGCACTCACTCTCTCCAGAGGAATCTGCGGCGATAGCAGAGGGCGAGAGAGAGTGCGAGTGCGAGGGAAGAGAATGGTTGTGGAGGAGGAGAAGTCAGGTTGGGAGCCGAGCGAGGAATAAAAGTGTGGTGAGTGGTGTGGTGTGTGGTGTGCGTGAGCGTGGTGCGCGAGCGAGCCTGGTGCGTGGTGTGTGGTGGGTGAGGCCTGGTGTGCGGGAAGGTGCGAGGTGCATGCGCAGAGCGAGGGAAGGAAGGCCAGGCAGAAAGGCAAGACGAGAGGCAAAGGCGAGCCAAAGCAAAGCACACGATCAAGTGGTTTTGTAGACGGCACTAGACGCAGCCAGAGCAGAGAGGAGAGCAACTGAAGCAGCCAGCGAGTTGCTTGTCCAAGTACGGAGTACGGAGTACAACCAACTCTTGTTCGCTGGTCTCCGTGCCTCCTTGCTCCCGTTGTCGCTGCTCCTCCGTACTGGGGCTGGGGATGGAACCGGGCGGGGGTGTGTCTAACAGCCATCGTTCACGGGGGTGTGCTTCTAGACATGAAGACTGGACACATTTTGTATTCAGTACTCGGTATCCTGTACTTCACCTTGGCTCCTTGCTTATTGTGGTGCCCAGGCCGTCGACTGTCGACTGCGTACAAAATGCCCAGCCTGCGTGCTCCAATGCTGGCATGCTGGCTTGCTTGGTGCCGCAGCAATGACGGCCACAACCACCGCCGAACCAGCGTCCACGCCTGGAAGACAAAACACTATTGGTTGAATGGCGCGACATGGGCGACATGTGACCTTGTCTTCAACGCAGGACTTTGACTCGAGTGTGTATTGAGGCCATTCATTATTACCATCTGGCGATAATACATACATAAACACCGGCCAGCCCGGTGCTGTGTAGCCTGTGAGACGTCTCACTGTGCTGACTGCGGCCCTGAAGCTCTGGCCAAACAAGAAAGTGGCCAAACGACTGTTCCTTCTAATACGCAGGCCAACTCCTTGATAGGTTTTGATGGTGCAAGGCAATAACTGGCCCCGCGTGAAGCTTCTGACGACATGGCATATCCCTGACATCATCTTCCAAGCAAGGCCTCTGTCCCTAAGTCCCTAGGCCAATGGGGAACAAGTTACACAGGACCGGTCGACATCTGTCAGTGACTCTTTAGCGGTGGCAACTTGGACCCAGACCAGAAGACAGCGCCTGAGATCAAGTGACGAATCCTGACTGGGCGGTACCCTTGGCGTGCCCTGGTGTGTACAGTAGTGTACGGTTGACCAACCGTCTACGACTTTGGACGAGCCAACAGACAGAAACCTACAGAAACAGTTGGGGCTCGACGACAATTCAGGAGCAGCCAGACCGCTAAAAGACTGAGGGCGCCCCGTGGTCCGTGGCACCTGGAGCTCTGGAATTGGTGATGGCGCCCCGGACCGAGTAGCTGCGGAGCCATGGCCGCGGCCGTGGGTGTTTCGCCTCTCAGTCCGTCCACCAGTCAGTCTACTCAGCGAGAGCCGTATCGGTACCTACCGGCTTGTGCAATGAGGCAGTGAGTCGTCTCGCGATTGCGACTGCGTTTCCGTCCTTGCATTCGGTTTGTGAGGGGCAGCGCAACCAAACGGATGGCCAGGGCCTCGGGCAGAAGAGGGAGGGCGTGTCGCTAGAGAATCAGCTGCCAAAGTCCACGGCTCCAGGTTCAAGGTTCTAGGGCCAAGGAGCGAGGTCCAAGGTGAGGTCCAAGACCGCCTTAGGCCGCAGCCCAGCCTGCTCACACTTCTGTTATGCAGGGAAGACGAGAGGCAGACTGTGGGCTGTAGCCTGTGGGCGGTCGACGCGGAGTGGACAAGGCAAAGGGCAGCAAACCTTGGGACGCATGGAATGACACGGCATGGGAACCCAGAAGGCCCAGAAGACGGGAATGTAATGACGGGCGGATGGGCCGGCGTCGTGCCGTTCCCAGTGCTCGGGCCCAGATTGAGGCTAACTGAACTTGTTGGGTCTAGGGCAGCGTCATGGCAGCATTGCCAGCCCCCGAGCACTCGCGCCAGGAGGCCTTGAAGCCGTCGAGTGCCTCCAGCCAGGCCCATGGTGGCCCTTCAACAGCCAAGCATCTGGGCGTGACGACGGTCATGGTGATGCGACGCTGACCTCAGATCCAGCATAGTTGACAAGTTGATCCACGTATGCACTCCTTACTCTGTCCGGGTTGGATGGCTTCTAAGGTTGGGCCGAGCCGCAACCGGACTTCTCGCCAGTCAACCGGTCCTCCCAAGGGCCAATATTCGAGGGGCGTGTGCTCACCTAACACCCACTGTTGTCGTGTGGTACCAAGGGAAAGATTTTTTCCCCTTCTTGTCCCGTTTGGTCTGTTGTTTTCGGGGTTTGCTCAAATGCCCTTTGCTTTGTTGCCCTGTTCCCCCGCCTTCTTCTTCAGTCGTGTTTCGTTTCGCATCCATTCATTGGACTATGAGGACAGCCGCCGGCCCCATCCGCTGATGATGGATTCTGCCGAGCAGAGGCTGACGGTTGAGGGAAGAGCCATGAAGCTCGGAAACGGGAACCGGCCCGTCCGCCACATCCCTCCCGCGGACAACTGCAATTCCGGAGAGTTGGGACTGGCTCAGATTTCTTTTTCTCGCTCCTCGAAAAAAAAAAAAAAAGGGCAGCTCTAGAAATGGGTAATAATAAAACAAAACAACAAATGCTAACGCATAGGCAGGTGCGTCAATATGACCAAACCCATGATTCAATTCAATTGCATGTATGCTCACCCCCGTCGGTTGTCGCTTGAAGTTTTCGGCCGCACATGTTGCTTACAAGCTGAAGATGGCCGCACTCAGAGCACTGTGCATTGATCTGTAGGGTTCATGGCATAAAGTAGTCTAGTTATTGTTCGGGCAGGCGCTCGGAGGCTCTTTTTTGCATTGGGGAACAAGGTTCGGCGCGATACGACCCGACACCCTGTGCCAACGGTATTATTGCTGCATTTGACACCAACTGCAGAGGCTTGCGTTCGCATAAATTGCTAATACTCTGACTGCCGAGGATTCTGAAGGGCGGTGAAGACCATTCAATCGTCATGTCGTTGTCTGTATTCGGCCCAGTCGTATATGGCTACTCCGCAACATGCCTTGACAATAAACAGTTGAAATGCCCGCAAGCTGTTCGGTCATAAGCAAGGCTATCTTCAAGGTCAAGATAATTTCATTAAAAAAAGCCAAGGGCAAGGCATTGCAGCTGATTAAAGCCCAATTTCCAAGTCAACACTCTCATTCATCCTCGCTAGGGCTTTTGGCCTGTTTTCCGCACCATATGTATTGGTTCTTTTTGCATTTGGGTTTGTTCTTGCAGATGTCTCGTCACTCAACCCCTCCTTGTTGATTGTAAAAAGGACCAGGGTCCCATGGTTGGTTGCCCACAAGTTGTGTATTGTATGCGCCAGGGTACAAGCAATCCAGGTCAAGTAATATCGCAGCAGAGGGATAATACAGGCAGGACACAAATTGTACGGGCGGGAATGATGCGCATGCCCCTCACTGGCACCGGCATTGGCTTGATGGATGGACAAGATGCGTGCTAAGGCAAAAGAGGTGGAAGCTTCTTCATGCTCCATGAGGATGAGGATGGTTGTCGGTGACGAAATCGATGCCAGGGGAGTGGCGGCGAACCATGATAAATTAGCCGCGACCCAACAGGGCGGATGGAACAGCTCGTTGGCTACCGGTTATGCACCTCGTTGGTGTAAGCAAAGCAGAACAGGTTCCTTGTCGCCGCCGTTTGAGAACATGCTGAATGGCCATTCATGACAGCCGTATCCCGTACCCACGGCTGATGCCGCAATAGACGTGTCCCGTCTTGCCCGTTTACAAGACCGTGACCACGTTCCACCGAGATTCCTCCACAAAAGACAGCTGGCCCGCTCATGCCGCGGAAGCACGATGCAAATAAACGGAGGAGGAGACGCCCTGCTGGCGCAAGCGAGCGAGCCACAATCGGGCGATGAGAACAAGTGTGCCAGACGCCACGAGAACAGTGGATAAGGGGTGTGCAGCCGTGGTGCTGGGTCCATGACAGGGACTTGGTGCGTGGCAGGGTGTGTGTGATATGATGCGTGGATGCTTGGATGGATGCGTCGTGCTGCCGTGTGCGTGGCGTGTGGGCTGTGGTCGTGTGTGGAAGCAAGTCCGGGACTGTGTGCGTTGCTGATGCCTCCTACTTACTTGGACTCGTTGGCAACCCACCGAGATGGTGGGCGGACTTCACAGTTTGGCAGGCGAGACGAGAACCCTCCAATAGGGTCCGGTGCTATTGCCACAGAGAGAACAATTCTAGGTTGCAAAATGTAGAAGCCTCCGGCAAACCGGGAGACAAATCGGGATACAACAAGTGTCACGGGCAGTTCGCCGAATCCAGCTCGGACCGACAACCCCATATTTAAAAATCGTGGAGACAGCGATGGCTATGGCGTCCTTGTCATGGTCCTCCCTCGTGCTGTTTCCTGTATTTGCTGTCGTCATCGTCGCCGAAACCATGCTTCGGATTCTGGCCCTAGAGCTGGCCTCTGGCCTACTCTTCCGTTTTGCGACTTGTTGTACACGCGTGTGCCGCCATGTAATATGTGATTCTGGGCCTCAAATCCTCAAGGCAAATCGGAAACAATGCGCATGCTGTGAAAGACGTCCTTGATTCATTGTAGGGGCGGAGAAACACCGCTTTGCCTTTTCCTCAAGGCCAGGGCGCGTACATGGCCACCCACAAATAAGCAACTCAGGTCCGTCCATCTGGGGTCCCGAAGGACCGCGCCCGTTCCCGAGAGCGGGTTGGCTGCAGAGGCGGCCGCAGGATGCACGAGTAGTGTGCTGCGTGGATGGCGATGGGTCCTCCCGCAGCTCTTGGCTTATGTTTGTCGCCTTTCTGGTATGTCGTAGTTGTCCTGCGCTGGTTCATCACTGTGTCTTGCTGCAGGGGTAGATGCCAAGTGCTCAAAGTAAGGCTAAGTGTCATCTTGGACGGATGAGTAGATGCTCCATGCTATGCATGGCGGACGGGCTTCGTCATCGCGAGCTGTTTAGGAATGTTAGCATTTAAAAGCGGGTTAGCATTTGTCTAGAAGTGGCGCCATCCCATTCGATGTATTAGGCTCGGCAAACAAATACTTTTTTTCGTAATTGCTAATGAACTCCTGGCGGCTGCAGCCCTTGGAGCTGAAATACTGCGCCATCGGCGACTCGCAATGTGTCCATGTGGTGAAATTCGGCGAGAAATGCTACGGCCCGGCCCGGCAACGCCGCTGACCCTACATTATTTTCTGAAGGCGTTATGTTGCATGCTCTCTATTATTTTTTTGGATTCCGCGTCTCCTCCATAAGTGGGCGGCCGCCCGACTAACGAAGAGAGCGCTCGAACTACCAAGGTTATATTCTGGCACCAAAAGCTCAAGTGCCAACTTTGGTATCTCTCTAAAAGACGACGCAGGTGGATCGTCTTAGTCGAACTCAGGTGGTGCTGCTCAAGGGTACATCGTGCGAGTTCAAAAGTTAAACCAAGTTGTGTGAAATTGAAGTCATGCTTCTGATTTGCAAGTGATCTGTCCTCCCGGCCTCAAGTTTGGCGTTCATCGATCATGGGATACACCCGCCTTGTTCCTGTAGTGACGGGAGACGGCACAAAGTGGGTAACCCAAACATGTAACTAGCGCGATGGATATTGAAGGAGTAAGAACTTCACTCGGACCTGTTCTATCAGCATACACATGAATCCTCATCGGGCTCGTATAGGCTTCTGTGCTAGAAATGCCAATCTTGGCTTTGGAGCTTGGTGGTTTTCTTAGGGTCATTCGCCCAGTCAATGTTCAAACTCACCCTGGAGCCATCCGGCGGATCACAGTTGTGGGTGTCGGGCATTGGTCCAGATAGTTTTGTATGCAAAAAACGCCGGAGGTAACTATTGGTAAACCACTTTTAGCTAGTTTGGTACGATGCCTCGGTTGCGAATCGCGATAGCCTCTAGCGGCGGCGGCCTGTGTTTTCCTGCCACACTCGTGTTCGCGTGGATCTTGTCCTCATCCCAGTAGCTGCCACCAAAGTAGCATGAGGGAGCGTGATGAACCACGCTGTGGGTCAGTTTTAGTGCTTTCCGACCGTCTGGGAGCATACCTAAACTTGGTCGCTGGTTGGTCTGGCTGGAAAGCAGGGTTGTACACAGTCGTCCAGTGAGAATGCAAAACGCTCATGTTCCTCCTTGCTACGAGCAACGGTCGGCGGTGTGGCTTAGGTCGAAGCACTTACTAAACAAATTTTGAAAGAAAGCGTGACAGTTCCGCTGACACCCATCAGCTGAGCAGCGTCCGACAAGCGACGGCTGTACCTGCAAGACTTGTTCCTACACCCTGCTAGTTGCCTAGTAGGTCAACAAAAGTAAGGAGAAAACTTGTCGTCCTCGACGGTGAACGAAGGTATGCAAGCGTGTCTTCGCACCCACTCTGTCCACTCCGGCTTCAATAGAACGAGCCTGGTAAGAAATCAAGCACGGCAGCGGCCGGGTTGAACCAACGGTGCCTAAACAGCCGGGGTTACATTGCGTACAAACACGGGAGCCAGGGAGGGGGTGTCATTGAACACGGCTTCGGCCAAACGCAACAAGGCTCGTCCCGTCCTTGCCGCGCCATGTCCCTGCACTCATCCTAGTCGTTTGTACCTCGTACAAGTAAGTGTATGGCTCATCACCAGTCCAATTTGTCGCTTGTCCACGTAACGCGTCGTGTCGTAGAATACTTCCGGCTCAGATATTGAGAAACATGATCTCGTCAATATTTTAGTAGACGGGTCAAAGGATACTCCACGCGTGGTACAACAAGAGTTGCTCCTAGGTCGCATCTTTTTAGCAGCTGGGCAGGGGTGGATTAAGGAGAAGAATGAACTCGACCAAGATCAACAGCGTCGTTCTCTCTCCAACACTCTTGGCACCTTATGTGACATTGCTGATATGGTCAATATGGCATGCCGTTCCAATGGCCAGCCCATTCGGCTGCCGGAAGCCGCAAATCAAGCAAGAACCTTTGATCGGGCTGGAGATTACTCCCCACGCTCGATGGTTGTTTTGCGCTAGTTTGCATGCTTCGGCACGATAAGGCTCGTGAAGGGGCACAGACAGGGGTATAACAAACAGGAAACACTGAAACGCATGCGACAGGCCGGATCGCGAACCGCTGCGATTGCAAAAAGGCCATGGTTGGCCTTGCAAACTATCGGCTTCACCCGCTAATGTCAGATGCAGGACCACACACGCCGCCCATGAAGATATCCGTGAGGACACAAAGTGCATTTTCCTGATAGAGATGCGTCGGTAGGAGTCTCTCGCCAAGCTTGGGTAGATGCCCGTTTGTTATGTTGGGTTGATTGTTGTAATTTCTTGGTGCAGCGATGCTTGGTTTGGCATAAGTCGGAATAGGACACAGGCCCTTCAAAATTGTGACCATCCACATTTGAAAGTGGTCGGAGCTTCGTATCGCTTGCCGATTACCATTTGGTATTTGTTGGTGCAACCGGCGCTCCAAATCATCGTCTATGTCCTGCGAAACGTTGATGCTGGGCGTGGGAAGCAAGTCGGCGTTTGCTGGCGAATGTATTATGACGTCCAGCCAACTTGCTACCACCAAAAGATGCGGCACACAATACGGCGACCGATACATCCCATGTCTTAGCATGCACGCGTCACAGTCGGGGACCACGGGCTTCGACGAACCTTTGAATTGAATTGATTGGCATCGTATGTATGTAGTATGAATGAGGTTTCGCGGCCTGACTGGCCGGGTCCATCACCACATACATGCAGCTTCATGTTCTAGCCCAGGATTTCATGCAAAAACAGCCATTACAGAAACTGGGTCGTTGCCATTGCTGCGTGCCCGGTTTGTGTGTCGAGGGTGGGTGATACTTGCTTTGTTCAACGTTTGTTCCATGCGGGTTTCCTTGGAGCTACACCCACCAGACGAGATAACCCCACTTTACTCTTTTTTAGGCACAGTGCAGTCCATCAAGATACGGGAAGCGCCTTCCACTGGTGCCAAAATCCAAGCACGTTGTCCAACTACGACCCGGCATCGAGGGTTCAACAGCCACCGCACATGGAAGGCTTCGATTTAGATTTCATATCGGCTACTTGGAGCCCTGATAGAAATCGTTCGGGCTCTCTTTGCTTGTCTCTTTTTTTTTTTTCCTGCTTCTCGTTTCGCGGAGAGGATGGAAGAGATTTGCTTCCTCTCTGCGACTACGCTATTAGCAACAAAGCAACATCCTCGTACATCCGTCACCAAATAGATTCCTACCTGTAGGTGCGCAGCGCAAGTTATCAAATCAGCATGTACATTTCTCATGGGGGAGTATACCAGATACCAACCGCCTCTGCACCATGTTAGCAGCGAAAAGAGGAGGGCGACGTGTCATGTCGGCCACTACAACCAGACACAAGACACAAGACACAAGACGCACGACTTGGCACTTTGAGTAGTGCTGGCCAACCGCCCAACACCACGAGACTTGGCGAGTTGCTAGTTGGAGTAACGCAACCACCCCGCACACGAAGTCCAAGAGTTGAAGGAGCGAACAAAATGAGCGGCCTACACATGGGCAAGGTCGTCAACGCCAACACAGCCCTCGGGAACTGATCCCCTCATACGCCCTACATACGGACCGAGTTGCTAAGGGCCAGAAGCCCCACTCTCATTCAACCGCTGTAAACTCGGTCTCGGGGGTACTACTACTGCCATCAACGAGTCGCATCAAGGTCGAACACCCATCCTTGCTGGTGACCTCAATTGCAGACCGACCCACATCAATGCATTGTCATGATGCCAGACGAGGTGACATGTCGGGTCAAACGTGAGAACACCGGGGTAACAGCGGCTGCACCTTCAAACACCAAACGCGCGGCTGCATGGTCAGCCGTTAGTCCCGGCTCAATGATTGTCAGCTTGCCACCTTGAGGTTGCTTTCACTTCCCTTTTCACGACGCACTGGCTGCCACTTGCTGCCACACCGACCTTCTCAGAGTCCCAGGTTGCACTACGTCAACACCATGCACCATGTCGGACTCAGGGGCTGGCCATTGGAGGGACGTGTGTCCGACACATTGATTCAGCCTGCACAAACATTGTCCTGGATTCATTGGCCCGAACCAAGGCCCGTCCCGCTCACCAACCACAGAGGCGGCACATCACGTGATGAATTTTTCATGCGGACCATGCATGCAACCCGGGTAGCCTGCATCTTTCCGCGCGCTCGGCCCCAATTTTCGAGCAGGATACTACTGGTGTGTTGGCGACTAGGCGACGTGATGACTATGCCTGATGAAGCAAGACATTTGGCCTCGTCGACGGACCACCACCACATTTGCCTCCCCCTTCCGACTCCGCGATCAAGTGCGTGGATATGGGGCGGCCGATCGACACCGAATGCCATGGCCGGCTCAAGTCTGCTCCCCGCCGCATTCACGACACATGCCTAGTCCCGAACACCCTCGACAATACCACCAGGGTTATTGACGGAGGGGTGGTGTAAAGCTCATCTCACGTAGCCGAGTCTTTGTGCCAGGTGTGAGATTACCAGTGTGACCTGGCAAGGTCAACCACATTTTACTATCCCGCAGGCTTTTGGCGTGGAAGAGTTTTGATTGATTCACGACCACTTTGGATCATTCCTTTAGGCACAACACCTTGAGGGGTCAAAAGCCTCCTGGCAATGAGCACTAAAAAATGTGCTTCTGTGACTGTCTGGAGCGATGTAAAGCTGACATACAAGACGGCGTGGAAACATCTCTGAAAGTCCCGTGTCTCGTACGCAAACGAGTCTTGGACGAGAGACACTTGGCTCTCAAAATGCATACACCTCACAAAAGGGACAAGCTAAGGTGAAAACGAAACCATAGATAATAAGTCTGACATGTCCGCCTTCTGCATCTTCATCGACTGCGATGATACGAACCACCGTATGGTATGGGCTTGTGGCCCATCAGCGGTTGTTTCAAACTCAATATGTATTTTACATTCCATGCCCAGCGGAGATGTGGTATAGGATATTGGCAATCGGGAAAGTCGATGCGCACTTGTTTTGTAAATTTCCATTCCATCCGCTCAACAGACGTTTCTTTCAACTGAAACCAGCGCAGCGGACATGGGACATGGAATTTCCAACTGTTGGTGAGAAGCAGTTGGACAGGGCATTCCATTGCACAAGTTCAGTGGATGAATAAGCCGGGAACAGCAAACGGTGCGTCAACTACCAAGTATGTATGAGACATGACCTTCCCATGCCCGGCACGTCCTGAGCAGCCAACAGCGTTGCGGCCAAACACACCACATTACTCCGTGCCAAGCTCGGGAAGCAGCGGTGAGCGGGCAGCTGCAGGTGGACGTTTCGGGAACCATCCAAGGAGTCGCCTGCGGGGTTCACGGAGCGAGGGATCGTTGGCTGAGAATTGCGCCCATGCGATTGAGTCACGTCTAGGGCGAAGCCACGGTTATTACTACGGCAAATGCGTCGACGACGGCATTAGAAACGGCCGGCAAGGAACTGTGCAGCGAATACCAGAGGAAAGGGAGGCAGGGCGCAAGCGGAGGACTCTGTATACATGTAGCGTTGTGCGTGGACAAGTTGGCCTGGCTCACGGCCCGTCGCCAAGGATCCATCCACTACCCAGAGGTCTGCAGAATAATTGATATGCAAAGGTCAAATATGATGTTGGTGCCATGTTTTGTTCAATCGGCTTCAGAACCATGGCCAGGTGGACCGGGGCAGACCGGAACGTATGTATGTACTATTGTGAAGACATGGACGCAATGTGCAGATGGCCTCCCTGCACGCCCCTATCCAAGACAGCGACGACAGGCAACATTGAACGGACTGACTGCATGAAAACGAAACTTTAGCTGGGGCACGGAACGGTGCGCGCCTGCAGCTGCATGATCACCCGTGATCCGCTGGTGCTGCTAGTGTCCATGGACAGAGCTGACAGATGGTTCTGCTGCCCTGGTCTTGCCACCTTGCCCCCTGCCAGCCTTGCACAGGACGATGACGGGGGTTGCACATGCCGTCGAGCTGCCGTCACATTTCACTTCACAGCGGGAGGAGATGCTGACTGGAAGTCTGTCTGGTACCTTTGGTGCTCGGTAGCGTGGTACTTTACCTGCAAGAGTCTGGTCGATGTGCAAACCTTGCCATGCCCGGGGCGTGCCATGGAAGCTGTGCATAAAATCCCTCGACCGACGATGGGGAGACAACCCTGGCCAGACATGCACAACAAAAAACAGCACAGCCAACAGAAGTCATGTGAACCAGCCACGCCCGCGAAGCATGAAGAGCAGCACACTCTCCTATTATGCAAGAGACATGTAGGGTTCTGCAAGGAGGCATGCTCCGGTTTACTGCAGTTTTCGTTGCACAGAACCTCCTGGACCAATTTGTCTTCGCCAACATCCCTGATTATATGTATTCTGCCTGGTCACATCGGTTGTTGCTACCCAACACTTGGCAGCAGGACTTGTTGTGCTTGGCTGGCTGCTCCGAATGATGCTTTGTGGCATCGCAACCCCCGACAATAACGGCCTGCCTTCAACCGACCAAGCAAACGGCAATAATAGGGGACATGTCGCGGCTAGTCAAAGGGGGTTGAGGCTCTTGAAGACATACGCTAGAACCTCGACGGCTGTTTGGCAAGCAAATTTGACTTGCCAGCCGAGTAATTAGGTTCAATTGGAATAGGGCCCTTGGGCTATTATGAAACTGCTTGACCATCTGTTCCAAAAGAAAATGCATCCACTGGGTCTGGAGTCGGTTCTCGCTATTCACAGTGGCCAAATACTTGATTAAGCAACACCCAGTCGCTCCTCACTGTTTGTTTGTATGCAATGTTGAATTTCTCCCATTTTCGGTCATGGCATGATGGGCTGACGTGAAGCAAGCCATAGCTGGATATTTGACGGTCGCCAATGTACCGCAAAGTTCTATTTGATTTCACATTCGACTGCCAAGTCCATCCAGTCTTGGACTGGACTATGTCCATTGAGTCCTCCTCCTCCTTGCCCAATGATGCCCCAAATGTGGCTGCTTTGCAAATTTGTGAGCTTAATAGACGCTTCAGGCATGGGAATACAGACAAAGGCAGGCTATTCTGACGGCTCATCACGACTGCAGTAGTATCCGACTCGAAGCCCTGAGCTGTAATAGTTTTGGCCGCTGTCGTTCTTGTAGGATATTGCCGTCGTACATGCACGACCTTGTGGGCGTAACCCCCCTGCTGGCAAACTGCTGGAAGCCCGGATGAGGAGGCATGTTCGACTCCATCAACACGATTTGAAGAGTGACTATTGAAGCACGCACTGCTCATGCCGATTGTTGACCGTGACAGGCAAGCTGCGTGGCGCAAAAGTCTGTGGAGGTTGGAAAGTATGACGACCAAGTATTGGGCGAAGGAGTACAGCCTCCTTGTTGGGCAAAAAAAAAAAAAAAAAAAATGCACGCAACAGGTTCAATTTGGAGACGTGCCATCCTCTCCACTTCCAGCATCAGCATCAGCATCAGCATCCAGTCCGAAGCTAGCCTTGACTTCTGCGTCAACTCTGCTCCAGTTGATCTTGGGTTGAGACCAGAATCGTCCACAGCGGGGTTCTTAGTCTGGTCTGCCTCCATTCGGCAACTTATTACGGCGGGAGGTTTTGGTTTCCACGCGGCAAGATACCGAGGAGAGAAACGTCCCGAGAAGTGTCCGCGACGGGCAAGATATAAAATCAAGCTCAGTCCCTTCCACAGACGTACTCTTCAGTCCCAAGCTCCATCGTCGAAGGATTCATTCAGTGGATTTTGGAATATCTTGCTTGCAAAACCTTGCGACTCAAAGTGTGCTTCTTCGCGCGTGCTCGGGTCCATTTTCAGCAACTCAGAAAAACGCCACCACCATGTCGGATGCTACCACAGGCATCAACCAGGCTTACTTCAAGTACGTCGCTCTGTATCTCCATAATATATCCAGAATAAACGCCATCCCCAGCATGGACTCGGCGGGACAGTCCGGAACCTCCAAGGCATTCAGTGTCTCGCCATAATGACGTCCATGCCAGACCTACATTGAACGCTCTGTAGTTGAAAAGTTTCTAACAAGTGCTCTATTTGTAAATAGCAAGCTCGCTCCAGACTATGACGAAAAATTTCAAAAGACCGTTGGCCAGCTACACGAGGAGCTGCAACAGCGGTCCGACTTTCTGGGAGTAAAACCCGGCGGTCGACTTCTCGACTATGCCTGCGGCACAGGGCTTGTGAGCAGGGTAAAGTGCACCAGGGCATCCTCACGCCTTGACTCGACGAATGCTAACGAGATGGCCAAAAGGCTCTAGGGGCTGACCTGAGCCAGTGCGTGGGCATTGACATTGCCGAATCCATGGTTGAGCGGTACAACGCCAACGCCAAAGCCAATGTAAGCCAAAACACAAGCCATCCGCCTGGGTATTCAGACTTGATCGACGCAATACTTGATGACTCCAGACATCTAATCCATTTCCAGGGCCTAGCACTGGACAAGCGCGCCGCATACCTCGGCAACCTTTTCTCTCCGGACGACCCGTCGCCAGCGGCTTTCGCATCCCCAAACTTCTTCGACTTTGACCTCGCGGGCGTCGGCCTGGGTTTCCACCACATTGACGACTGTGTGCTGGCGGCTAAAAGATTGTCAGAGCGCCTGAAGCCGGGAGGCAGCCTCTTCATCGTCGACTTTGTAAGCCATGCGCCGCTCGACCACGGCGCCACATCCTTGGGTATCCGTCACCACGGGTTTTCCGAGGACCAGATCAGGGCGATATTCGATGAAGCCGGCGTGGGAAACAACTTCAAGTTTGCGACCATGGATGAGGACATTTCATTTGACCATGCGCATGGAGGGAACCACATGGTGCGAAGGGTCTTTTTCGCACGAGGCGACAAGACGGCCTCGACCACTGCTCACATCTGAGGCTGTCGAGTAGCTGATGGCGAAGCCTGTCCTGCCAACAAGACGTCGAGGTTCCCTGTGCATAGTCACCGCATTACAAGAGTATACGAGATTCCAAATACAAATAGAAAAGAAAAATAATCACCTGTCCTTCCCAGTACCAGTACCTGTGTACATAGCTGCAGCATAAGTAGCAAGCCAGCCTCCAAAACTATTCTCTCCCCCCCAAATGGCGTCCCAAACCACCAGACACCACTGGCGGCCCTTTTCAAATTCAAAAACATGATGGCTCCCCACGCCAACCCCCCAAGCCAAGGAACACCATTGTTCACGCATCCAAGTGTCAAGCCAGGCCCTCCATTGACGGAAATCAAATATCAAAAACAAACGTCCGGACGGAAATACTGCAGCCCCGCATTATTGCCCGTGCATCCGTCTCCATCCCCGACGTGCAGAAGTCAATCTCACCCGCCAACAAGGGGTGTCCAAATCCCAGCTGCCAGCGTACGCTTATCAACAAAATATCAGCAGGTCGAGGATCCAAACTACCCTTGGCGAAATACCATCCGTCATGACGAGGAAGGAACCGTTTACCATCTCCGGGGACAAGTGACGCAGAGAATTTCTAAAAAATGCAGTGCGTGGATTTCGAGCACTCCAGCCAGGACCCAGGGATAGCGTAGGTATTCTCAATCTTTGTAGTGAAGCAGGCGTGACCCCGTGATCAAGTCCATGCACAGGTTATAAGAAAGTGTTGCGTCTGTGATGGAACAGTTGGGCATTTACGTTACAGCGAAGAGCTACAGCGTGGAAAGGGGTCAAACGTTTGATATCACGGGTTCTAGGCTGGGGACTCGACTTGAAGACGGTCATAGACACGGCCGCATACTAGACCTGGCCGATCCCCCAGGGCCGAGGATGATAAATGCCGTGGCGAGAATCCACCCCTGAGGAGAGAGCTTGGTGTTCTGATACGGTATTCCAGGGCCGAATCGGCGCACATTGGTGTCTTGGCGGACGCCTCCTATCTGCGCTCCTGCGCTCTTGGGCGGTTCATCTTGCCCGTGTATCTCGGTATCTTGGGCCCCGTCTAGACCCGGATTATGACCTTTGCAATAACACCGTGCTTGAGGTGTAGGGAGAGTTTTGGAGTGCGGCAATGCGTTTTGCAAATGGAAACTGATGGAGTTTGAATAACGAATGCGTATACAGTGAAGCGGCGTGCGCCACCAAAAAGAAAAAAAAAAACAAGAGCGGTTCAAAATGTCAAATTTCTTTCATGTTGCTAGTTTGACGTCTAGATGCATGCCGTGCTATAGGTGTAGTCTATATATTCAAATCGGGTCTGATGCCGGCGCCTCAAGTCTCTATTACTTGTCGTCAAGATCGACCATGAACGAACCGCCGAGCAGGATGGCCGGCTCGTCCAACTTATGATGCTCGTAGCTAACAAACTATTAGCACGAAACCCCCAAAAGATTGTATGTAAGATGCTTTTTTTTTTGTCAAGATTCACGCACCTCAATGTGCCGACGCCACCGGCTTCGAGCAAAAACGCCGGCCCGTCCTGCAGCGACTTGCCAGCCCATCTCATGGCCAGGGCACGCAGGATGTGCCCATGCGCCACGATCAACACGTCGCCACGGACATCCTTTTCCTTGGGTTGTCCAATGGCGGGCTTGTGCCATTTTTCGCGGATCTCGCTAATCAGGCGGTCTAGACGCTCGGTGACCTGCTCCGGGCTCCTTGTACGCAAAGAAAGTCAGCAAACGCAAAGCGTCAAAAAGGGGGGAGGGGACGCGCAAGAGTGCAGCGGTGACATACTCGCCGCCGGGACACCCGTCCCTCCAGATATCCCAGGTCCCTTGTATGCCCTGCTGGGCGCGAATCTTGCGGATCTCGGGAGACGTGATGCCCTCGTAGTCGCCATAGTCCCACTCCCTCACGTCCTCGGTCACTTGGATCTTTGCGCCGCACTCCAGGCCCTTCTCGGCGCCTTCGCCGTGTGCCTTCCACGGCAAGTCACCTGATATTCCCAGGTTTATCAGCTCAAACGTCCGCTGGGCACGCTTCCGCGGCGAGACGTAGCTAAGATTACCGGTCAGCATGTGCTTGGACTCTTGGAGACTTCTTGGCCCCGTTGGCGAGGGGGGGGGAAAGAGCATGCATGAATGCAAAAGAGAGCAGGCATTGGTACGATGGTGCATGCAGGGAGCGTCGTGGCTCCAGCCAGAACGTCCTTACACGACGGCGGTATTATGACGCTGGGGACTTGTGTTATAGGAGGGGGGGTGAAGGAGAGGAGCGCGTTATGCAAGTAAATGCAGGCCGCAGAGCTCGGCCCGTTGGCGGCGGCGTGGAAGGGGCCGTAGCAGCACGGCTTGGGCAACAGGCATCAGTATCCTGGCATAGAGGGTTTGTCGTATAGGTATAATAGCCAAGGGGGGGAAAGACGGCATGCCATGGGCCAAAGGCTGCCCAGTTGTCGGCTTCGTGCGCGGAGTTGTCGTACACCGAGGCAATTACGCCCTGCGCGGGGAACCTTGACGGCGAGCATGTCCAGGGTTTAGGACTCAAGGAGGGGGAAGTGTTGGAGAAGAGAAGACGCAAGGGAGGACGGTGCATGATGCGTGATGCCGTATGCTTACATATGTACCAACTTGCGCGGGACGATGAGGCGATCAGGGCCAACGAGGGCCTTGCCTGTGGCGCGGACTCGCTTCTCGCCGTTGGCAGTGAGGGGAATATCGGTGCGGCCCGTGTGCTTTCCGCTGAGGGACCATTCTGTTTCGCCGTGGCGGACGAGGAACAATCGAGGCGTGGACATGGTGGTTTGGATGTCTTTGGGGGCGGGCGAGCGATGGATGGACGGATGGATGGATGGACGGGAATCAGCGAGCGGGAAGCAGATCTAGCCAATTGGCGGCGTATGAAGGCAGGCCCGGCGTTGGATGGCAAGCAAGGACAGTGTTTGATTATTTCGATTGTCGAAAACGAAAGAAGCAAGACGGGCTGGGCCTCGTCTCTACTTCATCTCCTGGCGAGGAGAGAAACGGAGGGGTGAAGGAGATGGAGGGGCATGGTGACGGCATCGGTAATCGATCGAGCTTATGTGGATCTCGGCGTCTGAGACTGTTGGCCGTTGGCCAGATCTGGCTTTGCTAATGCCTCTTGTCATCAGTTACTAAACATCACCAAGCGACAACAAACAACCCGAGTTGAAGCTCGGCAAGGCGTGTCTCTTGAGGAGACATACACGCAACGACTGACTACTCCCTACCAGCTCTACTCAGGCACTATTCCACCAGACGGGACGACTGCACATGGCACGCAAGTGTTTCAAACGCGTTTCCAACACCCGCACCTATTAGACGCACTGGACATGGCGAAACCAAGCCGGCATACGTTACAGGCGGGGCCGCACCAGACGTCAAACGAGAATCTAAAGTCATCTGAGCATCAATTCATGTCCATGACCTCAACCACCAAAAAAATTAGAAAGGAAAAATAAATAAAGCAACTCCGTCTATGCCTTCAGTTGCATCCAATATAAGCAGCTTATCCCACTGACACACGGGATTAGTCATGCCCCCTGCACGCCCATCTCCAAACCGGCCCCATTGCCGCCTCCAACACCCATGGCGTGCCGGTCCACCTTGAATCTCCATCCTCTCCAACGACATCAAGCCGTCAGCCTTTACAAAGCAAGCCCTCAACCTCATCGCCCGCTTCGCACTCCGCACCGCAGCCCTCTTCAATCGGCAATCCGCACTGCCGCTCAGCTCCCGAGCCCTGCGACACCCCATCCCGCTCACCCATGACACTTGGCTAAGCTTCTCCGTCACGAGGCCCGGGGAAATACCCAACACTCGCGGAACCAGACCACCGAACCAGAATAAAGAAGGGGGGAAATGGCGTATCAGTGGACGCGCCCAGAAAAGTTCAAAAGAGGCGTGTGGTCAGTGGCCGTAGCTGCCGTTATTTGCGTCGGCGCAATCACGGGCGCGCAACTAAAGTCAGATCAACAAAAGGGACAGGTAAGACGTTTTCAAGCTCCCTAAACGGAGCAATTTGAGTTTGCTGATGGGAGATAAGGCCATCAAACAATTCAGAGAAACGTCGACGGCGGAGCAGGTTGCTATTTTGGAAGCGCAAAAAGACCACTTGACACAGCAGAAGCTGGGGTTGGAGCGGAAATTAGAGTCCTTCAAGGAGCGGGTTAGGGAACGGCACGAAAAGGGCGGCAAGTCATAATGGATTGCGCGTATATTGGAAAATGTATGATACAATGCATGGACGGCGTTTTCAGAGATACCCATACACATGTACAATAATATCTGAGTAGCGAAAAAAAAGGGGGGGTTTTACATCTTCATCTTATCCTGCGCTATCTTGTCCTGCCGATGTCACCACTCCACTCTTCAAAGGTATTCGCCTCATCTATTGCGATCCTCATTCCGATACGCCGTCAAAACGAACAGCTTGCCGCATCTACTCCATGGTTCCCTCAGATGAAGGCAAAGGAACAGCCTTGTACAGCAAAATCAGTGCCGAGTGTGACTCGCCGCCGCCGGCCAGGGCCTCGACCTTGTCCACGGTAACCTCAGTCACCTTGTCGTCGTTGAACCACCACCACTTGCCGTCCTCCTCGCCCTTCTCCCCAGTCTTGGGGTCAATGGGTGCTGACTTCTTGACGTACGAGGTGTAGTGGCCGCTATCCGCGCTAGCACCCTGATGGGTGACGACGCCACGGAGCTCGTATAGACCTGACTGGTTTGCACCGTCGTCATTGCGAAGCGCCGGGTCGATCAACGAATTCAGTTCTTTCTTGGCAGCCAGAAGTGCAGCATCCTTCTCTGCGTCAATTTCCGCGTCCGTCTTGAAAGTCTCGCCCATCTCTGTGTCACCGTCCGCAGACGTCTGGGGCTTCTTCTCGGCCTCTTTTTCCTTCTTCTCCTTCTTCTCCCTCTCCGAAGGCAAACCCGCTCCTCCGGGAATATCGCCCACGTCTTGGTCATTGTTCTTCTTACGGCGCTTACGAGCCCGCTCAATGTCCTCTTCGTCCTTCCTCACCTCACGAACTTTGTCACGCACGGGTATCAACGCCTTCTTCAACTCATCCGAGCAAAATTCAACAATATCCAACTCTTGAGGAAAGGTGACTTTTCGCATAATCTTGGCCTTTTTCTGCGTCTCTCGCTTCCAAAAAAATCGTACAAAGTGAACAGTCAGGTATTTGGGGGCGCGGGAAATCTTGGACTTTTTGGTATAAGTAGCGTCGCGGCCCAAGACATCCGACTTCTTCTCCAGCTTCTCACTCAGGGCAGCAAGAATTCCGTCACGCAGATGGTTCGTAGATCCGTCAATATGGCAGTTGAGCTTGTAAAATTGGTCTTTGGATGTCATGACTTGCTCGCCACCATTGCGGGCTTCTTCCTCATCGCATTCCAAGGTTGAAGAAAATTCGCCCGACATGTATTTATCAACAAAGGACATTTCCGGCGCATCATCGGATTCCTTGATCTTGACCTTTTGGCTCAGTTGCTGAACAATTTGCGACCAAGCCTCCTCTGCGTCCTGCTGAGCATAGCCGTTGTTCGATTTGGCCTTTTCTGCAAATTGAGGGAAGACAACCCTCAGAGCGGTGAGGAAGTTCATGGGCGGGAATGCGTCTTGCGTCTCGCTCATTTTCCTGTACAGACTGGCCAGCTGCGAAGCCAAGTCGGCCGAGGCCATACCTGCCATCAGCCCAGACGAATTGGGCTTATATGTCTGCAACGAGGTCTGAAGTTCGGGGATGGATCGCAACGTTTGGAGAGTCGAATTCAAATAGCACGTGTTTCCCAGGTTGACCAAGCCGGCGGGGGTAGCTCCGACTTGCTGAGCTTGTTCGGCTTCGGTCATGTCCTCAACAAATTTGATGCTATCCTTGGGGCGCACAAGATCACCGCCGCCGGATCCGGGAGTGCCCATCATCATTATGACTTGGTTGGGCTTAAGCCCGAGCTTGGTCATGTCGGCATCGTCCTTAAGCTGTCCACCTTTAATCAGGATCTTCTGTCGTTCCGGCTCAACGTTGGTGAGGCTAAAGAGTTGTAGTTTGAAGTCTTCGCCAGTCGATGAGGGGTCGATTTCGACATCGTACTTTTTGCCCTGGTGCTTGACCACGACTAAGGTTGCACTTGTCAGCAAGTTGCCACCAGCGGTGAAGCTCGATGGATGGAGGGGTAAACAAACCAGTCAGTGACGCCATGGCTGCAAGACAAACGCGAGAGAGTCAATACACAGGCAGCAACAGATACTTTCTCGAAGATGTCCACCAGGGAGAGAAGCGAGGAATCTTGCGATGCGAGAAATGCTAGAAGTGAGCGGCAAAGGACTGGTAAGAATGGCGACGGGGATGGTGGGGAGAGAAGCTTTGGGCCTGGAAGCAAGCAAGCAGCCCGCTGCGTCACGGCTGGTACCTGGCGGCCATGAACTCGGCACCGAAGGATGCAAGTTGAGTACTTGAGGTGGGGCCAGCGAATCAAGTCGACCACTCGAGAATCTTGAGCACCAGAAATGATGGACCATGGCCATGCAAGCCTTGTGCAGATATGAGAATGCCTATATTTGAATACTATTTTGGAAGAATAATAGTCTTGTGAGAACTTCCTTATTAATTTCAGCAATGACGCCTGCTTTGGTATCCATCCCCCTTCCCACGGACGGAACACTGTGGCCAACTCCTCGTTGGACTGGGATGAGGGAGCAAGGTCCGCGATGATGGCGCGCTACCCTAAAGCGTGCGCAGCCAAAAACAAATAAAAATTCGAGACGCTCCTATGGACTACTGCTCAGGCGCTCTCGGCGGCTTGTGTGGCAGGTTGTAGTGTTTGTGCTTTTTTTTTTTTTCAGTCATCATTGTTGTTGGGTGTGACATTTTATAGTCATATTTAAATTGGAAAGGAAGTACGGAGTAGACGATCTGGTGTGGTGAAGGTCCTGGCTTCTTTGGTATGGCGTCGCTTTGTAGCATGCATTTTCGGGAGATCTGAGGTAAATTGTCCAGACTGAGTTAACACAATATCTCAAAGGCCAACATGTTTCAAGTCGTGTCTCATTGGACCATTAACAAGTTCATCATCATCAAATAGCTACTTTCATGGCAGGCACAGACATTGCGGTACCGCAGTTCCGAGCAAGAGGGGCACTCTTGGCCGAACAAAAGCGGTTCTTGGACATGACTTCACATGTGCGCTTGAACAAATGAGAGACGGCAATGTACAAGAAATGGCAAAGGTAAATTCGTACATATTTCCTTTACCCTTTGTAATTTTTGACAAGCCAGTCACCATCCCAGCTTCAGTCACTCAGACGTCACGTCACGTCACGTGAGCACAGAAGCCGTGGCCTCCTGGAGTAGCTACGGCCCCACGCAGCAACGTCAGACGGGCGGCCTGAGCCATCCTGAGCGACCCCGCTGAACTGCTCAAGACATCACCGCTGGCGTCACCCAACGTGATTCCTCCCCAAGCTGTCAGAGCTCGCCTCTATCAGCAATTATGGTGAGTAGGGTCGGATTGAAAGGATTGTGGTGATGGGTCCTGGTCTAATCTTTGCCCCTTTGATAGTCTCAATCTCTGCGGCCGTACCTCCAGTGCGTGCGTAGCAGCTTGACTGCTGCGCTGACGTTGTCCAACTTTGCCTCACAAACCGCGGAGCGTCACAATGTCCCCGAGATCGAGGCCCAGACATCTCCTGAAGTCCTTCTGACCCCGTTAACGATTGCGCGAAACGAAAACGAGCGGGTTTTTATCGAGCCCAGCATCAATTCCATCCGTATTAGCATCAAGATCAAGCAGGCAGACGAGATTGAGCACATCCTGGTCCACAAGTTTACAAGATTCTTGACACAGAGAGCCGAGTCCTTCTTCATCCTACGAAGAAAGCCAATCAAGGTTTGTTACTCTCTGACAGATAGAGCAGAGAGCTTCCCGCGCAGCTGCTGACGTGTGCCTACAGGGATACGACATCTCCTTTTTAATAACAAACTTCCACACGGACGAAATGTTGAAGCACAAGTTGGTCGACTTTATTATACAATTCATGGAGGATGTAGACAAGGAAATTTCCGAAATGAAGCTTTTCGTATGTTGTGAATACGCCGTGCAGCGTTCCGTTCGGAGTTTCTCACAACAGCTGACATGGTGCAGTTGAACGCCAGGGCGCGATTTGTGGCAGAGTCTTTCTTGACACCGGTAGGTTGATTGTCTTTTTAGGGTGGAAATCGACAGCTCTGACACTTGCGCAGTTCGATTAAATGAGGGAGGGCGACAAAAAAAGAGCAAACTTAGCTACGGCGAACTGGGACTCAACATTGTACGGGCATCTTCGCTCATCTCTTGACTGGAGAAATGCACCATCTTGAATGAACTTATTCGGGCATCATTCCAAATCAGAGGGACGAATTCAATGAATTCGATGAATAGATGTGATGCTATCCTGGTAGCAGCAATGAACACAATTATCACAACTCGTTTCTTTACTGACATTTTTGCATTGGATTTCCTGTGAAGCTTTTCATCACTTGCAAAGCAAGATGCAGAATCTTTGTGAAACAAAAAGCATAAAAAGCCGCCAATGAGCTGCCTTGGGCGATATCTGAGTTATGACGAGGCTTCTTGCTATCGCTTCGTTTCGCGAGTATTCACCTCGGCACATTGCTAACCCTACCAGACATTCTGCTTGCACTCGGGTTTCGCATGAGGACACTTGAACATGAACAATAAAGGAATCTAGACTAAAAGAATCACGAACCAGCAATCGAGACTGGTCTCATTGTTTATTTTGCTCTGCCAGCTGCAACCGCGCGCTAATATCTGCCCGCCAGCTGGCATTGCCAATACAAAGGTTAAAGCGCGACTGCGACCTCTCCACTACTTCAACCACTCACATTATCAATCTCGGCGCCATAACAGTAACAATCCTTACGCACCCTTGTGAACGTGAACAATAGGGTGGTTGGGCTTTGTTAAACGCCGATCTTTACAAACGTATTTTGGGCTTTTTTTTTTGACTGACTCCTCCCTTGTGCTTTCAATCCTCGTCTTTCCCGTTCCAACACATTTTCTGGAGAATTGAAAGCTGGACACAGGGCTCAAATCCCAGTTTCGCAACTGGGTGTCTGCAGCTTTACTTTTGCGGCAGAACTTGCAACGAGAACCAAAAAGGTGGGCTACTTCGTTCCCTGCCACTTTTCGAGAGCCTAGACACTAGCTCTGACTTGTCTGTTACATTTAACATTTCTTTGTGTTCAAGAACCATGCTTACCAGAGGTAGAAATTTGTTCGTCTGATTTGGTTAGGGATTGGCGAAACTATTACGACCTTTTCCAGGAAATCCATAACACTGTCCACCGAAAAGCTAGTTGCTAATTTCAATTCTGAGCCCGGCGCGACCACAAACTGCCTCGAAACCTGCCAAATCGATTTGCGAGTACAAACTTGACCATGAGCTCCTTGACGTCGCTTAACCCGCAGTCTGCGGCCTGGCTTCCCCAGGAGACAAGCGTCTCCAGCAATGAAAGCGAGGTAAGCACTACTACCAAAGTTCAATGAGACTAGGCTGATCCGTAATTCTCACAGTCTTCGCGCGGAACATCTGGCTACAGAGTTGGGGGCTCTGAAAATACCTGCTCTACTACCACGAGCTTTACTGGCTCTCTGGAAGGGAGCGTGGCACTCGAACTGCTTTCGCATGTGCGACGTTGCGATGCCGAAAAGGACGCAGTTCTCTAGGAGGGAACCAAGTCCAAGACGGTTGACCAAGGTATTATCTTCAACCACAGCCAGACCAGTGTGCTCGATCATCCTGCTGACAAGACTCGCAACACGTAGCTGTGGTGCAAAGCCCCGAGCCTGCCCAGCACGGAGTGTACTCGCAGAGTCACTATAATGAACGAGCATTTTCACCTCCCCAAGCTGGTGCTGGTTTGCCGAGCAGCCACTCTTGTCACTCTGCCTCAGCCCTGTTGAGCCCCAGTACCAGCGGCAGACTTAGCTACGTTGGCTCTGTCTCTGGGACTATAAAGAGTCCTGATTATACCAGGCTTGGGACACTGACGGAGCCGCGAAATTTTGCTCCTCAAACTTCTGGGCTCTCTGCAGCGGTGACGAGCGAACCGCCGCCAAAGTTCGACCTGAGTCTGGCAACTGGTGTTCGAAAAAACGACACCGTTTCCACTAATGCACAGACCATCGTGCATACGACATATTACCCTCCTGGGACTGACCATGATATTGGAAGCACCGCAATTGTGCCATTTGCTGATCACCGCTATGTGTCGCCTCATAGCCAAATCCAGAATTTGCGCTCCGACACCCTTAATCATTTAACGGCTACAGAATCTGGATTGCCTGCGCTTCATAATGCGCTGGATCCGCAATATTTCCCATTTCTTGAAGGTGCTCGTCAGGCCGTTGCCACAAACCATGGCGTTGTGAAGCTAAAGAATGTGAGTTTCAAAGTGCCAGGACCTGGGTTGTTGTCTAATCCAGCTTGTAGATTCCTTTCGCTACGAAACGATCGGAAGTTATTGCTTTCTTGGGACGCAACTCCAAAATTCTTAATGACGCCGATGAGCCGGTTCACATCATCATGGAGCGAGTAACGAGTAAGACAATGGATGCATATGTCGAGTTTGTTACTCTTGATGATGCGAACAAGGCAGTAGAGAAGCATCAACAAAATATCCTCGGCGGTCGCATCAGTCGACTTGGCGATCGACCAGTTGAGGTGGAGCTCTCCAGCCAAGAAAGTCTCATGAAGGATTTGTTTCCTCTTGCCAAAGGTATTATGTGGAATGGAGCGTCTCCTCAGTTCAAGCCGCTGAATCCCAACGAACCGTGGGAAAATTTCAAAGGCTTCGTGTCGGAAGAAGAGATGATTATGCTCGTGAAACATGTCGAGGTCCCTCATCGCGTGAGTCTCGTTGTAATTTCGCTTACTGGTCCCTCACTGATCCCTTCCTTTTTTGCAGTCTCCATTCTCCAAAGACTGCCCACAGCGTCCCTACGAATGCTTGATCAGTACCCTGAAGAAATTCCCTTGGTATGTCACGGATCGCATTACCATTAGCCAGAGGCACGCTGTATTCAAGGCTACCTGCGAGCTCGCCCGACTGCTGTCCCGCAGCATCCAGAAGCAGGATGACCAGGTCAACCTGACGCATCAGCTTTACCGGCGGCTGATAGCCACTGCTATGAAATGCCCTGGCTTTACACCCCTGATGAAAGACGATATTTCCTATCTGGCCAACTTGTCCGATATGGAAGAGCGCCGGTACAACCAGCCACGATTTGCGAGTTGCTGGCGTCATCAGTACAGCCTTGCTCCAAAGCCAGGCATGCCACTTGACGTGATTGAAGTAAGTTTTCTCCACTGAACAGCTTTTGGGGTCCGGTCACCACTAACGCCATTGCAGTGGTATATTGCCATGATCCGCGAGCAGACGCATCGCGACATGGTGGCCCGCCCGCATGTGGAACGCACTATCCTTCTGGAAAAGTCTCAGGAGACAGACATGTACTGGGGATACTTTTGGGCCGAAATTGGCTACATGTTTGGACCGGCCTTTGACCAAATGACCTTGTCGCAGGCAGCCCACGCAGAGTTCACTGCTGTTGAGCGCATCCTCGCTCGCGCGCTGACTCCCCAGTAGTGGCTTGAATACATATCATCGGAGATGGGGTTTTATTGGGATGATGAATTGGTGAGTTTCTGGACAATGGGGAATTAAGGATATCACAGGATTTGGGAACAAATTGGGTTGTGGTGCTGTGACAAAACAGCTTGGCCCTTGAAACTTTACGATTGTGCTGGGCATTACTACCCCGGAGAACTTGGGCATTTTGAGAAAATGGCTGCCGTATGGGTCTTGAGGAGTTATGCTATTGCACCTGGGAGGATGTATTGGCATGGGTTTGTCCGACAGTGATTTGGCCGCGATGATTGGCTTCTTGGGGAGCATGAGGCAAGGATTTCTGCCAACTGGGCTGCGATAGTGAAGAGTCGTGAATCGGATTACACTTGCTTTATAGTAAAAAAATTTTTTTTTGGCAAATGAAGGAAACTAGATGACGGCATAGCTGCTGCCTCTTGGGTATCGATATGACAGTGATGGGGCGTATTTCGATTAAAGAAGGTGGTAGCGATGGAACAGTGCGAAGGGCCACGGACAGTCCATCATCTGATCTCACCCGTGCCTGACTTGACTGCCGGTACTCGATAATTACCTAGGCACTGGATACCTCGCATCAAGCGCTCCGTCTAGCGCCTCGTCTACCCGCTTGTTGGAAAAACAAATGCACCAGTCAATTGCGCGTCCTTTGTCATGCACTGGGCGTGGACAGGGTGACTGGACGTCGAGATTGGCTCGGAGCTAGTCGGTGAGCCGCGACGCAGAATTGCATGTTTGATGAAGCCACAATTTAACGGTTCAATGTCGCCTCTGGGTTGCATTGACCCCTGGGGATGGCTGACCCACAGAAGCTTCCTCCGCCAGGTACGAAGATACTTGAAGCAGGCACGAAGATGGGCAGGTGTGCAGGTGTACACGGCTCAACGGTTGGTACTGCCGGTACCTCGTACCTGGGTGTCATCAACTTATCTCCTGGTCAAACGCCAATTTATTTCTTCTCTCTACTTTTCCCCCCCTTCTTCTCGTCCCCAGACGTTTTTGTCCTTCGCATCTCCAGCGATCCAGCCCTTCTGAACGTGAATTGCTCGGCGGGCTTACTCTTTTTGCTAGGTGCGCTTACGCCATATTGCTTAAAAATTTAAGTAATTTATTTTAAAATATATATAAACATATTTATTTATTTTATAATATACACAAATATATTCCCAACACGGCACTGCCAGCGCCAGCGTCAGGCAACGTCACCATCAAATGTCTCCCGAACAAGTTCCCGCCACTGAGCCCGTGGCTGCGGCCCAGGCTGCTGGCGATATGGCCACTGAGACTGCCACGGAAACGGCTACTGAGACTGCCACCCCGCCTGCCGAAACTCCTCTCACCAAGCTGACTGCCCGTTTGCCTGACATCACCAAAAAGGCTGACCACGATGAGATGTGGGGGGTTGCGCTGTCCACCGACAGTGCCCACGCCCCTACGCAAGTTGTCCTCGTCAAGTTCCTCAAGGCCAACAACAATGATGTCGCTGCCGCCGAGAAGCAGCTTACGTCTGCCTTGGAGTGGCGCAAGAAGATTCAGGCCGGGAAGCTTGTGACTGAACCCTTTGACGAGAGCAAGTTTGGTGACTTGGGCTTCGTGACCGTTCACAAGGATGCCAATGGGGAAAAGGAGACAGTCATTACGTGGAATATTTATGGCGCCGTCAAGGATAAAAAGGCCACCTTTGGAAATGTCGACGAGTAAGCCAACCAAAGTCTCGGTAGTCGTTTGATCCAGCTAACAGACAATAGCTTCATTCGTTGGCGTGTCGCCCTCATGGAGCTCGGCGTCCAGAAACTCCGTCTCAATGAAATCAAGGAACCCCTTGCATTGGACGCCCCGGACAGCCATCAGATGCTTCAGGTCCACGACTACCTGTCCGTCAGCTTCCTCCGCATGGACCCTGACGTCAAGGCTGCTACCAAGAAAACCATCGAGACCTTCTCCATGGCGTATCCGGAACTACTTGCCCACAAGTACTTTGTTAATGTGCCAGCCATCATGGGCTGGATGTATGCCGCTATGAAGCTTTTCCTGCCCACTGCTACATTGCGCAAGTTCCATCCCATGGCCTCGGGAACCACTCTCGCCACTGAGTTGCCGGACATTTCAGCCTCTCTGCCCAAGGAGTATGGTGGTCAGGGCCCTAGTGTGAAGGAAGGCGAAACTGTCAAGCTGGTTGATTTGACACCCAAGGCAGAGGAGACGAAGGCCGACGCTGCTCCCGCTGTTGCCGGTGCAGAGGTTCCAGCGGCCGGGTCTGAGCCCAAGCCTGACGTGACACCTGCTGCTGACGTTGCCCCCAAGGTCACCGATGAGGCGGCCGAGAAGGAGACTGCTGCCTAGATGCTGACTGGTAGAGAGAAGGCGACTTGTCCTCTTGACGTTTGTTGTAGATGGTGACTTGGCGGCCCTTGTTTAGATGGAGATAATACCCTTTCCCGATGTATTTGGAAGATAGATATGGATTGCACAGCGATGCGCGACGTACCCGGCTGCCCCTGGGTGTCTAGATAGTGGGAGCAGGACTGGCTGCGCGTCTGGTTCGACCGGCTGTTTAGATTCGGGACCAGTGCGTAAGCGATTGTCTTTGCTCGGCACTTGTTTAATTACGCCGGACAATTAGATAGAGTATTCACACATTGTTTTGACGTCATGTTCTGTAGCCACCATGTGTCATGCTGTTCAAGGTGGCCATTTTCTGCCTGTTGGCCCTGTTGCAGAGCCTACGTGCCATGCGGGTGCACGTGAAAGGCATATTCGTAAACAATATTGCTTCGGCTCTATTGCAGAAGTTGGTGTTTGGCCTGTTTCTGGCTTGGGCAAAATACAAGTTACACTCATGGGCCCATGGTACAGATTTGAAATCTCAGGAAGGGAGAAGTGTTGAGGGAACTCGTAGGGGACCGAAGGTGGACTAGAAGACGGACGTGGATGGATATACTTGGACTGTGCCACGATTGAAGTGGCTTTATGAAGGGATGGTTCTGAGCTGAATCGGAGTTAAGAACCCGGGAGACACGATGACTCGGCCATTTCGCCGTGTCGACTGGTGGCGTGTCGTGAGTCCATGACGATGGTTACTCGGGCATTGGTTCCTTTTACTGCAGAGGAGTGCGACGGACGAGTTCACTGTCCAGATGGGCATGGACTACATTGCTGCCAGAGGGTATTGAAGCTTACGCCTGATTGGGACGATGCTTGAGGCCGTTTGTCTCTGTTGATGGAGTTGTGCTCGAGTATGGACATGATTGCTTGAAGCAGCTTTCTGGGCTACGAACTTGCGAAGCTGAGATGATGGTATGCATAGGGGGATGCTGGAAACTTAAAAAAAATTGCCGTGTATAGATCTTGTGCTCGCAAAGTGCCTGTTCACAGAGCCTGGGGTGTGATTTCACGGAGTTGTGTGTGGTTACGGGCAGTGCTGTTGCAGACGAGGCATGCCTCGAGCATCGATTGGGGAGGAGTCTGGTGCGACCGAGGTTGTTGGTCGGTTGGACACTTGTTCCTTTTTTGTTTGTTTTGGGGAGGGGGGTTGGATGGGAGGAGGACTCGCTCTTGGTGTGAGTTGCGGCCCTTGGTGCCCTGTTTGCGCGATGTAGCAGAGTGCTGGTGTTGGTAGGGGATCAAGATGCGCAGCCGGGCATGGGCTCGATGGGCATGGCGGATTGTTGTGACGACTGCCCCGTGGGAGTCGAGTAATAGAGCACGCAAATATACACAACTGAGATGGGAGATTTAGAGGCAAAGATTTTTTTTCCCGGAATGCTGGAGCTGCACGATGCGTGTTTTATCAGTGAGTGACGGGGTGGTGGAAGCACATGGGTCTGGAGAATGAAGGCTCAGACATGGAAGGTTGGAGGCAAGACTCAACGAACAGAGTGAGTTTATGAAGGAAACCTCCATGGGTTGGGGATGCCTCTCTGGCGCAACTTGGTGGTTTTTTTTTTAAAGCGTGGATGCTCACGGCTTGGTGTACCTCGTCAATTGATGCGCACCGGGGGGTTTGTCACTCCGCAGCAAGGCCGGGACGAGGACAAGGCGCAACTCAGGATCAGTTCCAATGGAGGACTCGGTAGGGGACATGACTACATCGTGTGATTTACATGTACTACCACGGTGGGAAAATACGTCGAATACGCCAGTCTCTGGAACTTGATAGCGGCGGGAGGATGCAAAGTCCAAGGCAGGGGTCATGCTGGCGTTCAGCTAGGACAGCCGGTGGCGCCAATGGTATCGACCCGACACGTTCTGGGGACGGGCATCGGGCCCCTTTTCTGCCTTTGTGCGTGTGTCTTGGTGAAGAAGGGCTTTGGTGGTGCGGCCTGGCGATGTCGACGGTGGCATTTGGAGGCGCGTGGCCACTGCCGGACCGGGCACTGCGGGGGGATGAATCGTGTCGGCAAGGCGATTGATTGTAGCCATGGCCAAGGACGGAAATTGATTTTTGAGTTTGCTTGTGTTGTGTCGGTGTCCAGGCATACGCGGATGTTGGTCGAGGGTGAGTGAGTGGGCGACGGCGTGTATGTTTCATGGCGATAGAGCCATCTCAAGCGTCGGATGGGGGGAGGGGGACTGAAGAGCACTTGCCAAGCTGTGAGTGCTCGTTGATAGTCGTCGACGGAGGGAAATGTCGGGTAAATACTTATATACATCAGTGATGGTATATATTACCCGGGCATGTATATCGTCGTGGTTGTGGTGATTCAGCTGTGGACGAGTTGCAGGCCGGTGAGGCTCAGCAGCAGCACGCTCGAGGCACTCAGTTTCGCAGTTGAGATGCAACAGACATGGAGTCTTGGACGAGGCTGCGGCCGCGGTCGTGACCTGGTTGTTGGTGGTCTTGTGGAGGTGCGTTGTTCTGTCCATGTCCATGTCTCTTGTTCACACATAAGGTCCAGCCCTCGTTAAAATAACCGGGCATCCCGTTCCCACCTTGGACCGGCCAGTTTGCCCGCTTTTTCGACGGACGGGGGGAAATTTATCATCTTTGTTCTGCTCAAGTCCCTCGCGTGAGCCTTGGGAGCAGAGGCGCCTTTTTTTCTCCCTCTCCTTACACACGCGTGCGCGAGCTGCTGCGTTTTCGACCATCCAGGAACGAGCCGCAACGGGACCACCGACTGTTCTTTTCTTCCGCTCTTGCTCTCTCCCGTCTTCTTTCTCCTCTGCTTCTCAAGAGCCAGCCGCCACCGTGTTCCTGACGCGGCGGTTCATGCGTGGCCCTGGGTTGTTGATCCTGTTCGGCCTCGAGAGTGGCCACCTGGAGCCTCGTGTTGCTGCTACGCAAAAGTCGACTCTTTGACCTGAACACTGCTCTCTGCACACCCGACATTGGCACCAACTGTTGCATTGCCTGTTTCGTTCAATACGGACCGCATTAAATTGGCTTTGGGTCCCGTCCCTCCCCGGCCACCAGGCGCGTCTGTTCTTGTTGCCCACCTTCAGCCATCCGCCGTCCGCCATCCACATCGACCATCAATCAGCTTTTGGCCATCAGCCATCAGCCATCAGCCATCGGCCTTTTACGCCTTTTGCGCCCTTTACCCACCCATCACACGCTTTGCTGCTACGCCTCGCTACGCTTGTTTGATCTTGCCCTTTGGCCCATTACTTGCTTGCTTACCTGTCCACACAACCACTCCATTCCTCCTCATCCTCCACCTCTCGTCCACCTCCTCTCGCTCCTCCGGCCGCCCGTGCTGCTGGCAAGGCCCATTGACGCGGCATCCGCACATGAGCGCACCGGTTTTGTGAGCAACACGCGCCGTCCTCTTGTCTGCTGGCCATGTCTCTGTTTGCGGAGAGCAGCTTGTCCGGCGCCACGACCGACACCTCGTCGACCCTCGCGTCTTCGAGCTCGACGCCCCCGACCACCCTCTCCGACACGGACAGCCAGCATTCGGACGCCCCTAAACACGACGTAATCACCGTCGCCGACGATGCTATCCACGCCGCCCCCGTCCAGGCCCAGGAGCCCTCGCCCTCCCAGTCGCCTCCCGCTCCGAGTCGACCACGACGCACACGTGTCTCGGAGCCCGTCTACAACCTGTCCAGGCTGAGCGGCACCGCTGATCACGGAAAAAGACGCGCCAACGGCGATGCTGTGGCCGACAAGCGCCGCCGGACCATCTCCGGAGACACCTTGGTTGGCAGCATCGAGGTTGCTGCTGACAGGCCCCCCAAGGCCCAGGATAAAGCCCTCAGGGCAGGCATTGACGCGTTGAATCTTCAGTGGTCGCCCGAGAGCTTGCATACACCACGCACACGCCGCCAGGCTCAAGTTTCGCCGCGTCCCTTGCGGACCTCGTCGCGTCGGCATGCCGTGTCCTCCATCGCTACCACTCTGTCCAGCATGGGCAAGAAGGGACGCAAGGCCGTCAACATGGGTGTTGCCAAGATGTCGCGTGAGCTGCGGCGGCTGCAAGACACCAATGAGTATTCCGGCATCGACGACCGTCCTGTCATCCATACCGTCTGGGCGAATGGCAAATTTGTTGATCCCAATGCACCGCCGCCCGAGCCAGCTCGTAAGAAGCCCAAGGTCCAAGAATCTGCCGAGGAGGACGAGTCCGACCAAGAAGAGCAGGAGCCCATCACCAACACTAGGAAGAATCGCGTCAAGAAGTATCTCGACAAGGGCCTCTACGCCGGCCAGGAAATGCCCGTGGATGTGTTCAAGGGGCTCACCACGAGTGAAAAGAAGAAGCTTGCCAACCTGCCGGAATTGGCCCTCACGGGCCGCGTGAACAATACTATGCCTTCTCCCATCTACACTGGTTTGCGCATATTGGTTGCTGGGCGCGATTTCAAGCTTCCCTTCAACATCTGCAATCCCCTCCCACCCGGCCAACCCAAACCAGATGAATGGAAAAAGATGACCAAGAGTGAGTGTGCACCTCGCGACTGGTGTCAACCTGAAAAAAAAAAAGCGACGTATGATCCCATTGGCTGACAAATTACCATATAGACCGCTTTATTGGTGATTCAAAGGACTATTGGCGCAAGATGCCTCACATGCACGACTTGTCCAAGTGTGTTTGCAAGCCTGAAGATGGCTGTGGTGATAACTGCCAAAATAGAATTATGCTCTACGAGTGTGATGCTGGCAATTGCAATATCGGAAAGGAGCTTTGCACCAATCGCTCATTCAGCGATTTGGCCGGTCGACGCTCCAAGGGAGGCAAATATAGAGTTGGCGTAGAAGTGATAAAGACGTCGGACCGTGGCTACGGCGTTAGAAGCAACCGCTGCTTCAAAGCAAACCAGATCATTATGGAATACACGGGTGAGATTATTACAGAGGAGGAATGTGAGCGCCGCATGAATGAAGAATACAAGAATAATGAGGTGAGAGCAAAAAAACAACAACAACAACACATTGCTCGAATGAGCTTTCGCTCTGACAATGCCGCTAACTCTTTCTCTTTCTCTTCTCTTCTACAGTGCTACTATTTGATGAGCTTCGACCAGAACATGATCATTGATGCTACTACTGGCAGCATCGCTCGATTTGTTAACCACAGTTGCAACCCCAATTGCCGCATGATCAAATGGATTGTCTCGGGACAGCCTCGCATGGCTCTTTTTGCTGGGGACCGGCCCATCATGACGGGGGATGAGCTCACCTACGACTACAACTTTGACCCCTTCTCCGCCAAGAATGTGCAGAAATGCCTCTGCGGCGAACACAACTGCCGCGGAGTCCTGGGTCCGAAACCACGCGACGTCAAGTCTTCCAAGACGGACATCAAGAAGACGGTCAAGGCAACTGTCAAGGCTGGGAAGCGCAAGCTGAAGGAGCTCATTGGTGAAGAGGAAGCCGAAAGCGGGAAAGCAAAGAAGCGCAAGGTTGCGGCCGCCAAGGGTGTCCAGCGATCCATTTCGAATGTCAGTCTCAAGGCCGCCAAGGGTGCTGCGACGGCCTTGAAGAAGGGCGTGTCGTCCATCACGGTTAAGGGAAAGAAGTCGATGGCGAACAAGTCTCCAGTCCAGAGACGCGCCAGCACGGGCGCCGCCATCATCAAGAAGAAGACTACCACGAAGCTGGTCAAGAAGAATGGCCCTGGCGGCCGAGTTGCCCATGTTTCGTCGCGAGCTTCAAGCATGACTATAGTGGCTGTTGCTGATGAGAACGCCAAGCCTGGTAAGAAGGGCAAGGTGGTGTCTCCTGCCGGGGCTAAGCGGACGCTTTCGGAGTCTAACAAGGTCTCGCGCGTGTCGTTGAGCTCGACTGGCCGTGTTCTTAAGCCTTCGCCCAAGGCCAAGATTCGACTGGTCCCTCAGGAGTAACGCGGCAGTAGTCTGGAGGCAGGTGGACAGCAAGGGGAGAGCGCGGGAACGGGGAATGTGATGAGAGAGGAGCTACATACTGGATCGATGGAGTGACGCGAGAATTCCGTCGAATGGCTTTTTTTCTTCTAGTTTGCTGTGATTTGCTGTGAGGGACATGTTTGGTTGAAGGGATGTATTTGGCGCACAGGCGAATTACAGGAATTTTTGGCACTGTATAGTATATGGGTTGCTTTTGCTCAGCGGTCATGGAGGCGAACACGAGGGGGGGATATGTAGCTTTTTGAACGATTGCTTGTGTGGTTTGATGTTGGTGTGCTGTGCGTGTGATGGTGACTGGTACGCCGTGGATGTTGGCTGTGTAGGCGCTAGGTTTCTGGGACGGCTGGGGATTTTGTGTTGTCAGGTTGGTTACTGGTTTGTGTGCTGGTTCGGGCGGCACCTGGGAGCCTTTCGGCTCGACTTGTGGCTGCTTGTTGGAACCTGGACCGGCGCTGTGCTGTCGACTCCTTGTTTAGATCTTGTTGCTCCTATGTTGGTTTGATGGCCTAGGGGCCGGCTTGTAGGCTGGCTATTGGCCTCGGCGGGTTTTGCTGCGGGACTTGACGGGTAGACCTGGTACCGGACCCTTCCTTGGTGACGGTTTTCTTGTCGCCTACCCGTTGGTGACTATGGCAAGACTACTTGGTTGTGAACGGTACATGTACCCCGTGTGCGATTGGTGGGTGGGTGGGATACGGTGACGGTGTTTTGCTCTGGTGTTCAATGTTGGTGTTCTAATGGACGGCGTAAACTCACGGCCGTTGAAGAAGAGCGCTGTTGCGTCGGTAGATTGACACAAAGCATGCGCAGCCCCGCCTTGTATTATACTTGTATTAGTATTCATCTTGGAAGGGAAATAATAAATGACTTGATGTATATGTTTGTTGCATATGACAGTCTGGTAGATGATATTTACCTACTAATAAGTATACACTCAAATACTGTGGCTGTGTTATATTATAGAGATGATAGAGCATCATGCCCAGGTATACGATCCGGTTGACTGCTTTTTGCCTCGCACTGCATGTAATGTCTTTTCTCGCATGATACTGCATCAGGGCGGGAGGTCACATTACACATGATTCGTAATCAGCAACCCGTCCGGGTGCTGTTTAAAAGCAAGACAGCGAAGCATACGAATAACAAATGTTTCTTCTTCTCCTCCCTAGCACAAGAGCCCTGACATGCTATCCAATTTTAGATGCCTCCGAGCGAGATGGACATCAACCGCAATCACGCTTACTATTCACAAATTGCTGTAAAACTCCACAATATCAAGCTTTACCATTGCTGCCATTTGACCCAGCAACGTCCGGCTTGCAGACGGCCACTTGGCCAGCCCATGCAAATCCACGACGACTACCATGGAGAAGACCGACTTGCCGCAACGTCCAGATACTGTACACAAAAAGCCCGTTCAAGTTGACAAGTCACACGAAACAAAGTCCCTGTCCGCACGCCCAAGGGCAGCACCCTGTTTTCAGAGGTCTCGGGCCTTCGGTCACGCTAACGGCAAAGCGAAACATGTTCGTAATCCAAGTGAAGCCATTCGAGCGATGCTGTATGCCCCGCTACCTTGCCGGCGTTTTCGTGGTATTGGATCAGTGCAAGCTGGGCATAGAGACTACCGCCACCGGCGCAGGGTGCATATCGTGTGTCGTGGAGGACGGATAAGTCGCAGCAGTTATGACCCTGCTGCATAATCTGCTGTTTCCCGCACACTCTGGACGGTATTTGTGGACTTGGTCTATATGACTGGCTTTGTTTGGTTCTTGGCTGGAGATGGGGGCGTTGGCTTTGATAAGTTGCCTTGCTGTTCAAAGTGTCAATTGCTAGATGCATCTAGAGCAACTTACTTGAGAGGGGCTTCGTTGCATCGCTGTAGTGGTCCAAACAGCTTTACAACGTGTCGTAATTGTAATTGTCGCTTGGAGCATGAACCAATAAGCGTAGTGAACTTGCAGGTGAATCCATCATCTCACGAATGACTCCAATCCAACAGTGACAACCCCTGGCCTCGCCAAATATCGGCCCAGTCGCCGCAGTGGTGCTCAGCAGCGGCAAGGGCGTTGGCAAAACTCCGACATGGGACATGCTTTTCCTTGACACCGACGCTTCTGCGCACTAGATGCTGCCAGACACCAAACTGGGCTGTCCACGACGTGCTCGGCATTGCAACTTGCCGTGGCCACGCGGCTAAATGAGCGCTGTTGGTACGCATAACGAACAAGCCGAGAGGAAAATACATGTCCTCGTGATGGGCGGCCAGTGTGTCCTGCAAGACGCCATGATGGCGAGCCCAGGGGCTCACAACCGCGGGTTCGGCCATGACGTTCATGTTGCCGCTGTACAACTTGGCCAGACTGCACATACAACGTCGCAGAATGGCGCGACCAAGAGGTTGACGTGGTTTTCAACGGTATCGCCAATCACCACGAGGACGTCAAAGACGGTGCGGCAACAGTTGCTTGCTTGGCTTCTTTCATAGCCATGAAGTCCAACCACCCGCTGGGTTTGGCAGCACCGCCTTTGAGAAACGGTGCGGTGTCCATCCTAAGGGCGCACAAGCGGCTGAAAACACCAAAGCCCGTGTGAATCCATAATTACTAGGCATTATAGGCAAACCGTTCCGGATACGTCACTGACTCACTGCGTAGATGTGGCCGTGTGGTGAATCGTGCCGGACTGCCGTCTTTGTAGCACCCATCTGACTGCGTTTGCCGCCGAATGCGATGCGGGAAGCACAAACACACTCCTTACTACCACATCTTTTTCTCTCAACGCTTTCTAGGTGTGTTCGTCATGCCATCGCCTTTCGCTCGCTAGGAAATGGCTGGATGGCTTCCCGGGACACATTGGCCAGCGGATGGCTGGGGGCTGATGCCTCCCAGTGGATTGAGCATATCTAATGGGAGCTGTAAAAAAGGCTCACAAGGAAGGTTTTAAGCTGTGTACTAGTTATTTAAACTTGCTAGGAAAAGAGACCTTGTTCGTGAAGATGATGTAGTACTGCCACGATTTCGCGCCATGGATCGCATCGAATGTGGACTTACTCCTTAATTAATCTATACTAATGTAATTTAGGTGGGCTTTTTAGTTGGAAATCGAAAGGCATTTGATAGAAAAGGCCGTCTTTTAATGGCAAAAAGGTTGTAGTCACTGGTCAGTAGGTTTGCTAGTGGGTTCCTAGTTTGAACTTTCAAATGTTCTAGATGACTCATTTTTGATGACATAGGTGACCTGCTCGTTTACATGTACTCATATAAATCTACCATGTATTCCTCCCATCTTGTCAGCCTCCCTCTTTTGTCCATTGACTCTCTTTCTTGTTGATATTGTCCTTACGTCAACATCACCACACCACAACCTGTCTTTCTGTGACGAGGGCTTTTGTATAAGGGCTTTAAACAAATTCGATTCAGCTAATAATTCGCCTAAATATCACAGCTCCTTGGTTTTCTCAAGACCTCGAGGGGGAGTGACCCTTATCTCTAGCAGCGCTGAGCAAGCGAGCCTGGAAGCCCAAGGCCTCAACTAAATCTCGAGCCCTTGTGTAACTATCGTCAAGTTCAAGGTACGTGGCCTCCGTGCAACACCTTCTCCCTGTAATTAATCTCGATTTCATCAGCACGAATTCATCAATATGAAAACTTACCCTATGAATACTTACGCTTGGGAACCAATCTTCTCTCCGCTCGATGCCGACAACTTGGAGCGCAGTGGCCTGCTTGGACCCGTCGACATCACTGGAAAGCGAAAATGCCACAAGCGTCGTCTCAATCGTCTCAGTGATGAAGAGCACAAGGACATTCCCCTTGATGTAGGTATAGGCTCCCCTGGTGAAGCCGACGCCTTTGCCACGATACCAGACGCCATCATTTCACGAGAATCATTGAATTATCTGGGTCTCTCTACACACATGGCCGATGTGATCTGGAACACATGGATTAACTGGCCCCCGTATGGATTTGGTCGTGAAGTTGACACCAGCACCGGTCTTTACGTCACCTTTATTGACTACATCATCCTTGCCCACGTGCAGAAGGCGAAGGACGTCCATGAAGACGACGATTTCAAGTGGCGCCAGTGCATCAACGAATGCGGCATGAACACTTCCGTACAGGATGCCATCATGGATGTAAACTTTAAGCAAATTCGCATGACTCAATCATGCGTCGGTTGGGTTACAGATACTGTTCAGATGCGGTACGCTGGCCTTAAAGAAATTCAACGAGCCTCTTGTGAGCGAGAGATGCAACTTGAGCGGGAGCGCTCAGGTCAGCGCGGTACCAGCAGCAATATGGGAAGTCATCTAGGTGAGAGTAGTCAGCGTTGTGGCAGCTCATCCCAAGGGGGTGGAAGCATTCGCTGCGATTCATGGGACCCGGATATTTTCAAGGGAGCACAAGATGATCCGGAAACCCTTGTTCTATTCAAAGCCATTGATCTTGGGCGTGCCGGCAAGTTGGTGAACGCGGATGGGACAATTGAGATGGAGAGGATCATGTTTCTTCTCTCCAAGCCGCCATCCGACTTCAGCAGCACCAGAGCAATGAACTACTTCACGCCTGACATGGACGTGGCCGAATTCTTCGCAGCATATGCTAAGCGTCGTGCCGGCCGCGAGGCTGTTGTCATGATCACTGTCCACATTCCGAAAAAGGTCATCCTCGACATGAAGGAGCCCGATGTTTTCCGTCTGCACTATCCAACGCCAGAGTGGAAGCAGCTTGTCTGGCACAGCAAGAGCGGCACAATACTGCGCAAACCGCTGAGCAGGTGTCAGGAGGAATCCATTCTTATCATCGGTACTATTTCTACAGGGGCGAGCCGCATGTACGACGACATGAAGTCTTGGGAGGAAATTGATGAGCATTGCCTGCTTCGAGTTGGACAAGGGGGCAAGAATATATCAGAACAATACTGCTTTACAAAAGCAGAGGAAGGAATAGAGTTCCTCGAGGAACATGGCCAGTTTACTGTTTTTTGTTACTCGGAGAAGGAGATAGGTTCTTTAATACGCCGCTGTAATTAATATCTAATATATACTAATATATACTAATATAGCTTTTTATAAGTAAATATATTTTACTATTTTATATAAATAATAAAATTAAACAAGTAATATAACTATAATCTCCGCTCTAATGTATCGCACGCTAGCATAGCTGTTCAATTTGACTTTAATAAATACCAGAAATGCCTATATACCTGTCATCTTTAGTATAAGCCCCCTGCTAAACAAATACGTTATAGCAACAAATAACCTTTATCAAAATCCGCGGCTACAATTCGTTTCTCCAAGATCATCCGCTAACCCACCGTCTTCTATCAAACTCGGTACGCCCCTCGGTAATTCATTGTCGGTTGACCGCTACAACACGTCGTAGCTCATCATGGGCTATTTAGCTATTTCCTATCACCATACTCATTCCGCCCGCCGCCAACAGAATGATACAAGGCCTGCGTCGGCGACTGCGTCTCCGAGCCACGGTACGCAGTGCTCTCTTTGTGCCCATGGCTCCATTGCGAAGAAGGCGTCATGGCCACGTCAGCCTCGTCGCGCAACGAACCACCGGCCTTGCGGCGCCTTAAACGGTCCCTGTTGCGCTTGATTCCCTGGCCGTTGAGGTGCGTCAAGATGAAGATGGCGGCCCAGACAAAGGTAATGGTTGGCAGAACCCACGGCGTTCCCAGGAACACCCCGAGTTTCTCGTCGTCGTACCACAAAGTGGCGACTAGGCCGGTGCCCAGACCCAGGAGGAGAATGATGGCAAGACGCGCAATCGGCCACGGTTTGAACGGGGTGGTGCGCGCGATGATGGTAAGAAGAACCATGAGAACAATCGTACATCCCGCGGCGATGTAGCCGTATGCAAACTGTGGTGCGGAGGAACTAGTCAGTCGGGGATCTTTACAGCTATGCGACATGGTAAAGGGGGGGGGGGATGGTTTGCATACCACCAGGTAGTACCGTTGCAACGTCTTGCTGAGGATTAGAACCTGATATCCGCCGTCTTTGACCTCTTTAGCCGCCGTGGGGTATTTATGGGAGACGTCTTCATCCAGATTGATGCCAAAGGCCGCGAATAGAGCGTTGTACATGGCAAAAGACAAGGTGAGAAAAGCGTCGTTGGTCGTTGCCAAGTCGGCTTCGTAGCCCGGAGGCGCAGAGCTGAGGTCCGATGGCACGGTGCCGTTCACAAGCAAAGGCCAGAAGCTGTTGGATATGGTTGTGAAATTGTTCAATGCTTGGTTGACGGTTTCCACAGTGCTAAGAATTTTAGGCGGGTAGTCTTGGAAGAAGGCTTGCACCGAGGCGTTGATGGAATCTCGGACTTTTAGGCTCGTCATTTCCTTGGCGTCGTCGAATGGATCAGCAATATCGAGTGCTCGTTCCGCCTGGCCGGTTATCTTGGACCACAAGAGGTATTGCGTGAAGCCTTGCATGAATAAAACCAGGGCGAGGTGGAATGGCAAGTGTAGGCTTGTCCAAAGCTGCTGGCGGAGCCGGGGAAGGTAGAATGAGTCCCTCAACCAGTCGAAATAGACCAGAAACACCAAGTAAATTGTCGTGGTGCCTGCTGTGACGAGACCAATCGTCGTGGCATCTTTGAAACAAAGTGGTAAGCATTGGGCCCCAGGCGTGTACTTCTCAGCAGACTGCTGTACTCACCCCATGCGGTTGGGTTTTTGACAATGGTTACGACCTCTTTGGCCAGTTGCTGGATGCCTTCACCCATGATCATGACAGTCAAAAGCGTCATTCGCTTCATCAAGTGCGTCTTGGTGAGACTGGCGACAGGGGATAAATTAGACAGCAACAGACTGAGGATGGCTTCGCCGCCCGCAATAAAGTACCACGTCATGTACACCCTGCTCTGCTTCTCGCTTGTAAAGCGGAAAGTGACGCCGAGGTAGACGGCCGAGGCGGCGGCGTGGAGGCCAATTTGCAGGTAGAGTGGCAGATGGGCCTTTTTATATCTTCGCACATGCCATAGCGTCGACGCATACTCGACGGCTAGACATGCCCGCGAGAAGCACAGAATGAGAGCTACAACGACTAGTTAACCGGAAGCTGCGATACGTGGGCGAACAGCCTACTTACACATGGCGCGCATTGTGTCGAGATCTTGGTCTTTGGGATTGAACTTGGGAGCGACGACTACGAAGCCGACCAAGACGCCGAGTTGAATGGCCCTAGTAGCGCGAGCTGGCGCATCGGCGTTGTTTAGCAATGCGGCATATTGACGAATATCAACTGGGAAGAATCCAATGCTTACCAAAGAGGCTATCAGTGACATATCGCACATCGAACAGCGCGACCTGAAACCAGGTCAACCACAGCAAGCTACAGTCATTGAATGGTCAGCTTCTCTTTCTCTCTTTCTCTTGAGGGCACATTCAAATGCGCCATGGCAGATTGCGAGACGGAACACACGAACCAGAAATATCCAACAGAGGCTTTGAACTTGGTTTGGCCAGTGACTTGCTGGGTGTCATTAAAGACATTATAGTTGGCGGCGAAGAACAAATCGTAGAATATTTCGAGAAGCGTCGGCTCTTCATACTATTTATTGATGCCAAGCAGGCGACAGGTTAGCTTCCGCGCAAGCAACGACATCAGCCGACAATTCCGAAAAGGAGCAGAGGGTGAGAGAACACACGCGTTGGAACTGTGGCAGGTCGTAGTCTTGATCGTGGCGATGATGCTCGCTATTGGATTCGTCGTGACCATCCTCGATGCGACGCCAGCTCCCCCCGTGCGCCGGGCCCCGTTGGCTAAGCCTGCTCGTACGCCGGACAAGCGGGCTGCTAAAGATGCGAAGCTTCTTGTGCTGGTGTTGATGATGCTGGCGGTCAAAGTCGTCTTCCAACATGTTGTCGGCTGCGCTCTGTCCGCGACGTCGGTTCTTTGCCAGGAGATGATGCCGGCGAGGCAGATCGATGGAGGAGACAAAAAGATGAAGCAGTCAGTCCATTTGACTTGAAGCTGGTGTAAGGTTACTCAAACGCTATTGACTCTTAGGGCTGAGGTTGCACTGCCCCTCCGTGGATCTTTTGCATGCAACGGGGATCGATCTACAAGAACGGCAATGAAAAGACTAGGAGACACGAGTCAGGCTAGTTGAGAGTTGATGTGCCTTTGCCGCCCGACTTGGCTGTGTGTCGAGCTTGGAGTCATGGTGCAACGTCTGCCGGGCCGTCCATGTCGACCTTCATTTCGACGCCTCTGCCTGCAACTTTTCTGAAACGAACGCAAACGAAAAAGGCCCCTGGCCCGGTATGTATGTTGCCGGTGTGACGAATAATATTCCAGTCCACTTAGTTCAATGTTGCCAACGGGTAGTCATCGAATGACTATTGCTCCTGGGCCAAGCGTGGCTATGGCTTTGACTAGCCGTTTGGACATCATTCATGGCACCGGGGCCAATGCCGGATGCGGAATGGTCCATGCAGCGCTTGGAACCCATGCATTATGGTCAAGTGTGGCGTTTCTTCAAGGCTCCGCTATCTGGGCTGTGATCGGCTAATATCATCAATGGCACGAGTCTGGTCATGACACTTCAATGTTGACACCTCTTCCCCTCGCCATTGCTATTCCAAAATCCAAAATTAGGTACTACTCGCTATCAACGTCCAAAGCATGGTGTATGCCCGTGTCTAACTATAACATAGATATGTATGCCACGCAACGCCCATCAGAACAATGCAAAACTCCGACGCGACACCATCAAGGTAAAAAAACACAAGCCATCATGTACATAGCCGCTCTTCAAGTTACACGCGGTCGGGTGGCACGGTCCCGTCAGGCCCGTCAGGGAACTTGGGCAGTTCGTAGCGCTTCTTCAGATCATCGAGAACGGGCCCGAGGCGGTAGTCACTGTGCATGCTATCATGGTTACAACAGGGGGAGTGTCGAATGGGTAAGAACCACTCCCAGGGTTCGTTCCCCATGACGGATTTCCAATTTTCCCAAAACCCAAGGTCCCACGGATTTTCGTACGGCTCGGTTTTTAAAATGGCAAAGGTGCGGAATGCGTCCTGGTCACGAGCCGACGTCGAGGCCGCAGCGTCGTCGTCCAGCTGACCGGACCCGGTTGCACCCGCAACTTTTGGCAGTATTGGATAGGTTATGGTTTGGTATTTTGTTGACGCGGGTGTTCCTAGTGGAATTCGAACGGCCAAGTTGAATGTTTGCCTTCTTCGCAGCATGTCAATATTGGTGATGTTGGTCAAGAGGAAGCGCCCGCCCGTGAGGGTCATGCCGAGCGCGAAAAGGCCAAAGAATGAGGATATCACCAGAATGGCAATAATCCAGCCATCGACTTGGATTTCATCAGAGTCGAGTTCCGCGACGAGACAGTAGATGGCGATTGCGGCACACAGCCCACAAAGACAAGAGGCGTAAAAGGTAAATTGAACAAAAAAATTAAAGGCTGGTACCCCGTCGGTTAGCAATATTTCCTCGCCATGCCACACGTCTGACGAGAGGCGCCGCAAAACTCACAGGTTTCTGACACCATGCCGCCTACCCAGGGACACATGTGGTCCATCTTCCTGACACACCGACCCATTTCGCGAGAATGATGTGCTCTGTCGGGCTTCCACTGCCGGCATTCTGAGCACCACTTAGGCCGGCCATCCGCCTCGCACGCAAACACATCCTTGCTGTAAAAGGCCTCTAAGCCGGGGCTGTCTGGATTCAAGTCGGGCGGAACCCAAGGGGGATTCTCGGGGTCCGTCTTGCGCCTCGATCGGAAACCACGACGCTTCTCGCCCGGCTCAGGAGATTTGTCGTCGCGGCCATTCGTAAGGGGGACAAGGCCCGGGTCGCGCTGGACAGTGACGAAGAGCTGGGCGTAGCAGACGAGCGCGAGTATGTACAGCGGGAAGAACAGCACCAAGAGACCGGCAGCAAGACCCGTCTTGCCCTGGCGGCGCAAGATATATTCCACTGGGATTGGCAAGTCAGGTTACTGCTCAGTAGCGCAGTTGTTGTCGGACGAGGAAGACAGGCTCACCACAAAGACGACCTACGACAGCATATGCCCCAAGGCCAAAGACGCCGACGAGGAAGGCGGGGATGATGCTGAAGAGCCAGCGAGTATGGGACATTGCACGCACTACAGCGGCATGGCTACCGCGAGATGTCGACGGACGAGAAGAAATGGGGTTGGGCGGTGGTCTGGACGAGTGACGATCATGCAAGGCGGCATGGCGGAGCGGCAAAAAGGGACCGACGATGCGATGATGCAGCGACTTCAGCCGAGCCAAGTGATGACGCGGGAGCTTCAGTTGACCAAGCCCTCTGGTGCGAAAAACGGTGCATGTGGCTGTGCGCATTCACGGTGGCCTGCACAGCCTCAAGGCGACGAGGCGGAAGAATGCAGCTTCGTCCCCCGAATTTGTCCGTGCGCAATCTCCAGGTCTGCAAAGTACCCTCGTTGTTCCTCCTCATCCTTCCTCGTCCTTGACAAAACAAAGACCGCCCTCTTTTCACTCTCTCGGTCTGTCCACACCGCTGCCCTCGTTTTCCCGTGTTTACTCTACACACCGACCCTGAATGGCCCTCGGTATTCTTTTCCCTTATGGCTTTCTCGCAGAGCAAACATGTTCGGGTCCTTCCTCCCATGCGTCATGCACAACCCATGGCGTCACGCTGGGGCACCTTTCGGTCGATCGGCTTGAATGCCACCGCGCAAGGCCAACAAGGAAACGAACCAGTCGACCCTGAACGCTGAAAGTGGCACGGGTGCGCAGTTCCTCGGTGACTAAGGCCGCAGGTCTCCCTCCAACCCCCGTCACCAATCCTCTCCTCGACTTCAGTCGTTTCCCCTACTCTCAACTCAACACGAATCATTGGCCCCAGGATAGGGAGTCAACCCATGACTAACAACGTCATTACACCAAGAGCCCTTATCATTTCCTCGTCTTGTGACCATCGTAGCCTCAATTTTATAGATAACGGTCTGGGCGTGGAGGGCCGGAAGCAGCCGACAATCTACCACCTTCGACAAAATTGGCCAACCACAAAAGCATCAAACCAAAGAACCATGGCCGCCGACACCGGACTCGCGGCTTTTGTGCCCAACACCAGTAATTCCCACCAGTGCCAGCTCTTTTCAACCCTTAGTTTTACGGATGAACACATGACGCGGGGCAGGAGCTGGACACAGCCGCCTTCTTTCCTGATCTGGTATTGCGTCGAAAGACGAGGCTGGACGGACCACCCATCTGTGTACACATTGACCCCCTTGTGCGTCCAGTTCGCCTCAAGGGAAGAGGTTAGAGGGCCCTAATTGACCTATGTCCCTGGCCTTGGAGCAGCGCGGTTTGCGAATTGCCATTGTCAGCATTGTTGTCCAAAACATGTTTGTTTACTCGTGGAAGGAAGCCTTAATCTTTTCCCCTTGGTCCTCACCGCCCTCCAATCCAATGCCTGATGACAACTGATCCGACCACGTGCAAGATTTCACATAATTACACGGAAGAATTGTAAAACTAGACATCATTACCTTGGCCCCTCTGTCTCTAATGTCGACCCGACACTTTAAACGGGGGAGGACAGCCCCATGTTCAAAGCATAGTCTAACCCCCCGGGCCTCACGCTCATAACCAGTGCGATAACGCTCCTATGCGTACCGAGGCATCACGAGAACACATTGCTTTCCCATTTCAAGGCGTTTTGCATCGAACCGGTCGAAGGCTGTGTGGTGTAATATGACTAGGCAAGTGTGTTGTCACAATCCATAACATCCAACCAGTTGTGTGAGGGCGATATCATTTGTTGTTTCCCTTGCCCCATTGAGTCATTTCCCTTTCCCACAACTAGTTTCGGTGATTTCAACGTGTTACCGGGCGATCACTGCACCGTACCACAAGGTTTCTATTGGATGCTTGAACACCATGGTGCTTTCCCTGGGCAGTTGCCCTTTACACTAAACGCAGAGCGAGTGCTCTGTAACTCGATTCCATGGCAGCCTCATTATATTTTGTCTTGTTGCGCGAGGCGTGCTGTAATGGACATCCAGTGGCCGAAGATATTATAATCTCTTTTTTTCGTATAAAGTTGCTGCTATGTCGCCCTTCTTGGAATCTCCTTTCATGATCACAACCAGATCACTTGCAACTCAGACAAGGCAACTGCCAATAGTCATACACAACTCTTCAAGGTCTTGTGAAATCAAATCTCCCAACCACCCTCCGTAAACAATCATCATGACGGGCCGGGTTCAATACGACGTTCAGTACTCCTGGAGCTGCTGCTACTGCGGCACTGGGGTATTCCTCTACAACACCACGCCCTCCTGCCTCGACTGCTCTCACCCGCAATGCATGGACTGCCCTGTCTCTACGGACGATATTCCTCACAACCGCTGAGGAAGGGCGTCGGACATGCGAGGCCTCAATATGAATGAACACTACAACCACACATGGCTAATCTTGCACCAGCCAAGACGAGATTGGTCTTGGCTGGTGCGAGATTGGCAGCAAAAGACAATGGTACAACAGTTCGCCTGTTCCTATACCAAAGCCGGCACGTGGCTAGCCATCAGCTTCATCAACGGGATTGTCACGCTGGACATGACAAGCCATTTCGATTCAGCAACACCTTCTGCCTTGTTTCCATGTTGCACCCCCTTTTTTGTTTGCTTTTCGCCCCGGTTCATGTTCTTTAGCGCCAACATACCTAGAAGGCGAGATATGGCTCACGTCATTGGGTGAAGACGGCGTCGGCGACATCGAGTTAGGGTTATGATTGGAGTTTTATATTTTTTCTGTTTTCACAGCTTGTTTTAGCACGCTCTTTTAAATACTAGTAACGTTGCTTCTTGACGTCTTGCGTGCCAAATTTCCTAACGTGGGTGGTGGTTTCGATGTGTAACGGTCCTCTGTTAACCAAGGACGATGTAGTTTGCGCAATTTTTCAAAGTAGCCGTCCGAGTAGAGGTAACTAACACAGTTCATCTGTTGAGGCACTCAAAATTGCTCTGCTGGCGCAATAATCGAAACACCATTGCTACTAGCACGGCGGTTGGTGCGTTTGACTATTCGGCCAGGGAGCCAAGAGAAATCCGGCAATAGTAAACTTGATCGAATATTGATATCCAGCTTATAAATATGTCTTTTGAGCTCTCTCTTTGTGGTCCCGACAGTTACGTACGGAGTACAGACGCGTAAATTGCGTTCTTTGCTCTCTTCCTTTGTCACACTTGTAGGGTACTCAAGTCCTAGCTGCAACAAATTATAACTAGATGCCAGAATAGAATGCCGCCTGACAAGTAAGTGTTGTGTAGTCTAAGTAGACACTTCCTGTTTGCGGGCACAGTGCACGCCAGGGTTGCTCGACAATCGCGTAGCGACAACCAGGTTCGCGTAGAATTTAATAGCCTGTGCCACTTACCAAGGGCTTGGCGGCCGGTTGCATCAAGCAGTCAACTTGATTGTATGAACCGAGTGTGCCTATCAAATGGCACTGAACTGCAGCTGCCCTTCGTCGATGGAGCAAGGGTCGCGAGCTGAGACGTGCGGTTGGGGATGCGAGACAGCATCGCGAGTGAACCAGGTACGATTAAGTTTGTCGTGACTTGTCAAGAGCTTTGGGCCTAACCCGTCTAAACAGAGGAACGAGGCGTCTTGAGGTGTTGATCGAACGCCTGATAGTCGATGACCAAGGCGAGATATCTAAGTTTAGAGATCATTTGCTGGCATCGGTTTCCCAAGATTTAAGCGTTGGTTTAATTACGGTTAGGGTTTGGATCCCGAAATCTTGATCGGCCGTTGGTGTAAACGGCTCGCGCCGCGCTCCCCGGTGCGGGGCAACATTAAGCCATCAATGATGAATTGATGCGTGGGTGCCTGGGAGAAACCCCCTATCTCTTTAACACAGCCTGGCCTTACACAGCACTGGCGTGGTCAGTGGTGGGAGGCCCCTGCCGGACGAGCCTGGCAAATTAGGCCAGTGCCCAGATGTTAGCTACTGCCTTACTGGGCAAGACGATTGGAGCTCCAGGGGCTAGGCGCCTAAATCCAATCTATCCAAATCTTTCGACGAGTTAAATCCAGCTGGCCCGACTAATTTTCTGTCTACTCCAGTCCAGTCCGGATTGCCCACAATCCGATAACATCACTGATCTTAGTGGTATAGGCGTGGCCAAGAGGGTTTGGCCAGCGGGAAACAACCGCCAATACCCCGCACGCCATCAAGGCACTGGGCTTTAACCGATTGACAGCCACGACGACGTCCGCCCGCTTTGCAGGCAGCAACGCAAACCATTTTCCCTTCCTGGGTATCCATCCAAACTACTTCCCTTGGTGCAGCCCAGGGCCGGCAGGCCTTGACTGATTGCAAGGAATGATGGTGGCTGTGGGCATGGTTGCGAACCACCGTACGGCGCGAGAGACCAGTCAGCACATCAGGCAGCGGCGCATATCGTGCCATGGGAAGCATTGGAGGGACATGTGAAGGAGCGTTGACGAGGAGCGCAAACCAACTTCCCGTCGTCGAGTGCTCGCTGCCGGCCGACTCACCGGAAGCATATAGCATTACACACGCGTCCATCACACACAGAATAAATAGCCCGTCGATGCCAGAATATTTCTCTTCAGAAATATTGGATCAGAACTATCCTCATCATGAGGCCGTAGGTCCAGCTTCTCTGCTAGAGGGCGCACTTTGCTTGCCCATTGAGGTGCCGTTTCGAGCGGAACCTTGATTAGATCCTGGCCCTCAATCTGGGTGCCATCACGTTGCAACCCAAGCTCCAGCCTCCAATTGAAAGCAGAGACGAGGGCTTCGGCGAAGCTGGCCAGTAATGCGTACCTTGTAGGATCTGGGTCCATAGGATCAGGGATACGAGATAGCTGCCAACGTGCCTCAGCATGATAGAAGTAGTAGTCGCATTCGTAGCTCATCATGATAATGTTCTTAGAGCAGAGGTCCTCGTAGAGTCGATATAGGGAGCGAAGAGGCGTGTCTCGTACTCGAAATAGAGGTATATAATAGAGTTGGAGCATGTCCGGCCGTCGAGATGAAGGCATTTGATCTCCGGTGTTCTGGAGCTCCGTCAGAGACAGCTGCACAGGCACTTGGAAGTGCCACGGGGATGGCCAAAGAAGACGAAAGAGGAGTTTTCGGCGGCAAGAGCATCTTCGCAGCCGGTTGTAAGATGCCCGCAGTTTCAGCGGACTTTGACCCGGGAACATGGTGACCTGGGAGAGGTGTGAGGGCGTTGTGTATGGACATGGACCTACACATAGGTTTACGAGAGGTCGCTGTGTCGCGTTCTGGCGAGGAAATTGGTGGACGTCACGTGAACCGCCCGCGTCCGTGGCTGTGGCTTGACAGCTTAGTGCACCAGACAGGTGTAATGTCAACGGTAATACCTTGACCATTAACTACAGCGTAGGACTCGCCCCTAACCAGATTACTCCCTTGGCTTTAGGCGTAATGCATTTAGCAAACACTAGCTCGCTAAGCTCTCACCATTTATGGGTGATTTTATTGGTGGAGACTAATTATTCTTAAAGCTAAAATAAAGGCTACTACTAGATCTCAGCTTATTTTATCTTATATAATTACTAGTTAATACGTATTTATAACTATTATACCGTGGTTAATAATAATAATACAACGTATTACTACTATCTAATTCGCGAATAATTTTTTATAAAATTATTCGGTAAAGAAAAAATAGACCATACATATATTCATTTACTAAATACGTATACAAGATGTGGATGCCGTCTTATTTCAAGAGGCTGTGCTTAGCTATCTACCAGTTACCGTCTGAGTTGGACAATAATAACCATCAATTGCTTTAACCGGATTATCACAGGACTTGCAGAGCCATCATTTAATGCAATTAAATGCTGACCTGCACGCTGCGTGCCCCTCAATACACAATTTTCGAATAGGTTGGGCAGTACTCTATTGATTTCGTTGTTCGTCGGCATAAGGTCCACATGTAGTTGCCAAAGAGATATGACGGCAATGCTCGGTGTTGGGCACAAGGCTAGACTATATACATTCACTATGGCATCTGAATAGAACGTTCTTGGTTGCATTTCAAATTCGGTACTCATAATCGTTTATGTTTTTCCTTGATTACGCATGATGGATGCGCGACCCTTGAGGTCCCTTAGGGGGGAGAATGAGACAACAACCCGATCCACCAAAAGTTTCGGCTGTGTCACTTTAGACATTGACTCAGCGAGCGGAAGTGCGATCCTAGTCCCCGTTGCCATGTACTCTGTACGTCCATGGCTGTTTAATGTTGTGGGTCGATGGGAACAAACACAAGATGAGAGGGCTAACTTAACCCTCGGAGGACTTGCACTGGACAAGGAATTGCCCCCTTTCCCCTTGCAGGCCGTCCAGTGCTCTCTTTGTTTCCTTTTTCCGTCTTGTGGCTCGGGCTTTGGTCCAATGACCTCGTAGCTGTGGATATAGGGTGCCATTTCGTACGACAATGGCACCAGATGGCCAACGTCCGTACTTGTTTGCCTTGTGTGTGACACGGGGGAGGGTGCCGCTGAGCAACCCGGGCTTCAAATATTGATTTCCTCGGGTTTCCCTTTGTCTGGGCTGGAGGGGTTTGTCAAAAATAGCATGGGCGACGGGCCCGACAGGGACAACGCTCGCGACGCGCGACGAGGACACACGGCATTTGACGGCATTATGCCAGCACACAGGAGTCGCAGCGTCTGCAAACTCGAATGGTTGGGGGCCACGGCCGGTGACTGGGCCTTGCTGCGAATTTGTCAGTCTATTTCGGGGCGCAACCGCCAATCATTTGGGCAGGGTTTCCTCAAGACGGAACCAACTGCATCGTGCTACGTATGGCTGCAGACGTGCAGTGCTGGTTGCTACCCAAGTGCTCCCTACCCTTTACTCCGTACATGTAGTGAATATCCCGGTATCGAAGCTCGTCTAGCCATCTGACAGCTGACGGTACGCTGTCTCTGGACCGGGTCGCTTAACAGGGGTCAACAGGCATGGCCTAGATGTTGAAATTGCCTTAATTTGAAATTGTTCTACAGCCAAGTTGAGGCTGTATGACGGCGTACGGTCAGGTCAACGGTAGGAATCGCCCTGGGAGCTGGTCAGAGCTTTAGCAAAGCTGTTATACATCCGATCCCTAGCCGTTGTGCGGCCGTGGTGATTATAATAATGGTCCCCCCGCAGTCTCCCCGGCGAGGTAGACACTCGTACGTACTTTTTCCTCGACAACAATATTGTTCGTCTCGTGTAAATATATAGGCCGCCAACAAGTTTTCGGCGCCAATCTCTCACTTTCGTGTCCCGTGTTTTGCGACATTCCCGTCACTCAACGGCACGAGATTTGTCACAAGGGCGCGCATATCTAACCCTAATAAGCAGGCGTAGAACCTCCAGGATGGACAGCCAGTAAGTGAGAATAGCTTACATCTCAGTCACAAGACTATTAGGTCAAACATTTCTAATTGCAGGGCATTGTCTATCCTTAGGGGGCTGCCTTCCCCTCTCCTAGAGGCCGAGTGTCGGGAACAGGCCAATAACAGGAAGGAGTGTTATGCTCATATTCAACGCCTTTATAAAGCACGTCAACCCAGGGAATCGTTTGAGTCTCCAATGGCGACCTTTAATAGTAAGCTACAGCAAATCACAGAAGAAATTACAGCTGTTCGCGGCAAGCTCCAAGTTCCCAGGGCCAATCGGAATGGTCGGGACGACCAAGATACACCTGACTATGAGACACAAAAACTTGTCAAGCAGCTAGCCGAGCTGGTCTCGCAACAACGTGCCCTGTTTCAAGGCTATAACCAAGTTGTCCAGAAAGAGGAAGAATACGCAGCAGGGCTGGAGAGAGAGAGGCAACAGGGCTATGCCGAAGTCGCACAGCTTGAGAAGATTGTGGCCAATTTGCGGGCAAAGCTACCCCAGGCCGGAGCGAGCTCATCGCCTGATGTCCTTACAATGGACGCCTCTGCAGCTAATCAGGCCTCTGTTAGCAATAGCACTGGCCATGTCGGGCATGAGGAGCAGTCTTCCGGTATGTCAGACAACGCGAATGTGCCGGCAGCAGAAACCCCCCGACGCCACGGACGCCGTGGAAGTTCCATTGTTGTTGACACCAGCAGTATTAGAGCGCATGAAGAAAGGCCAAAGGACCTGGCATCGGAACGACGGGAGAGAAAGCGCAAACATAGAGTGAGCCAGGCGGCCTCGGGAGACAAGGTGGCAAAAAGGAGAAATACGGCAAACGCCAGACTGCTGGACGTGGACAGACCATTCACGGCGACCTTGGCCTCGAACTGGACAGAGGATCCGTGGATCAGCGACAATGGCACCGTCGATTTCCGCAACTTATATCACAATGGTGAAGTGGTGTCATACTGCATGGTCCTCGAGTATCCACCCGAGAGCGACCGATTTTACATCTTCTACTGTCAAATTCACGACCAATTCATGAAAAACATTCCTCTCAACGGGGCAAGACGACACTTGAGGAGACACGAGATGTATGAGTCCGAGCCAGATGAAGTCATGGTTGAAATGTTTGGCGTCCGGGTCCTGAACTGCACCCAGGATCTAGCCAAGGAGTACAACGATGCCATCTACCCGCATTTCAAGGCAAAAACATGGCGCTCCAGGCAAAAGAAGAAGGCGGCAGCGAGAGGGACAAATCAATCCAACGGTTATGATGATGCTGTCAACAATGCATATAGCACACCGACGAGAGCGCCTCTTCGGTCGCTGATTCCCCCAGCCAGGCGATCATCTCGTCAGTGCGTATCAAGCCATACCCTCGGGACGAGACACTGGGAGACTTTGATTACAAATCCCAAAGTGGGCGGGATATACTGCCTGACCTGGCACAGAGATGACAGAAATTATGCCGTGATTGTACTGCCGATTGGGTCCTTCGAGCCGGTCGGAATTCCGGGCAGTATCCTGGCGACAAATCTACTGGAAGAGGGACGGCGAAAATCCCATGCCACTGATCCCTCGACTGGGGACTATATTTGGAGCCCGGGGTACGAAGACGGTGGGAAACGAGAAGACGAAAGAGAGTTCCCCGTCATCTATTTCGACAACTCTCTGTTCCCACAGAACGCCAGCTATGGGTGGGCGATGGCCGCCGACCTGCAGGCGTTTGATTCCGAAGACGCGAGTATTCCCTATCTCAAGACCGTGACCGAGTTTCTCAAAGACAGAAAGGACCGTGGCCAGGCCAACGGCTCGGAAGATGATGGTGCGTGCCTTGTTCGTACTCCCACCAAAGAGAAGACGCATTAACCGTATAGACAGCGACGAGAGCCGATAGTCAAACCGAAACGCCGGTCGACTCGACACCCAGCGTGCCAGCCGTGCGAGATGAAAACCATCCCATTCCCCAAATCGACGCATACTTTAATGCCGCTCCGCGTTCCGAGTCTGGCAGCGATTTAGACGACGACGGCTACAGCACAGACGAGTGGTCCCTCGACCCTAGCGATGACGAGAAAGATGCCTCCACGGAGACCAACATCGCGAGCTGCCAGGATCGGCACAAGCCCCCGGTGGCCAGGATGGGCACAGGCACCTGCGAGGAGGATTCGTGGGATTTGCCAGGCGACACGATAGTCGACGGCCGTGCAAACGAGCCGAGCCAAACACGTTCTTCCACGCAGCGGGCTGGACTAGCACGACTAGCATTAGCCTACGGCGAAGGCGCCGCGGAACAGCAATCCCCCTCGTTGTCGTCGAAGAGCCAGGCGCCGCCGGACACATCAGCAGCAGCAGCAGCAGCCGAGTCTCGGCCGTCCTGCGCAAACACCACGACGGCAATCTTCACGCCGAAGCAGCCGGAAGCTCTGGCCCTTTTGACCGGGGGGCAGGACGTTGGGCGCAAGCCCGAAGGCAGTAGTAGTAGTACGCATCTGAGACACAGTTTTGGGCGGATCCGCGAGACGTGGCCGGGCTTGGTGCTTCGGCCGGAAGTCCGGACGCCGTCTTCGCCGACGTATACGGCTCAGCAGCGCATTACGATCGATAATCTCATGCACACTGCGGGGATGCCGAAAGCGCCACTGCACACGAGATGAGATGAGATGAGATGAGATGAGTCGATCACGTAGCTGGGTTACTTGCTACGAGATTGTGAAGCTAAGATTAGACCGCGTAGCGGTATTGTGTGGGATACGGGATGATCACGGGAGGTAACATGCATTCGGGGAGTTGGAGAGGCGGGACTTGGCTAGGAACAGCGGCCCTTTGAGCGTTTAGACTTTGTAGATTTGCCATGTCTTTACTTTCTTTCTGCTTCTCGGGGGATCTTTAAACTGTACTTGATGATAGACATTTACGTCGTTGGTTTTTCTGTGGCATGCTCATGTCGACCTGTTGACTAACGGAACGCCTCGGGCATGCTTTATACTTGAGTGCCCTTGCAACAAGGCCAATTGTTCCTGGGGCGCGAGACTCTTAAACTCTCCGAGGCCCTGTGGCTTGTGTTGTGACAGTGCTAGGGTTATGGCTAATCCGACCGAAGACTCGGCCGTGCACAATATTCGACCATGGCCGGTCTGATGCGTAAACCGGCCACATGCATGCCGTCCGCACTTGAATCGGTCGGGGGCTGCTCCTTCAAGACCCGTATAGACCAGAACGACAAGTCCGTCTCAGACCCGGAAATCACTGTAGTCGACGTCGGATGCGGAGCTCAGTCGTGCGAGTAGAGTGAGGAAATTGTCACATTGCTCCAAGCGTCCGGCACGGCGTCGGCATCGGCCGCAGAGTTAATACTGGCAAAGCAGTCAGATGGGCTACTTGCCAATCTCATGCCAGTCGTCAGCCGCAGTGTACCCCTAACTCTGGCATCTCTGTCCAAAGAAGCTGGCCGGCTTTTCTGAGCTACTCTCCCGTTTCGGGGTTGTGTTACACGGAAAAGGCCAAACAGATTGTGAAACCTAATAAAGGGGCTCCATCGATAAAGGACTGATTGGTTACATAGATCAAACATATACCGGCGCAAGAGGCCTAAGCACATGCGTTCCCTTCTTGTATATATAATAGTTACTGCTCCCTTTTTTCTTCTTAAAAAACCAAGGACCTCTAACACTCTTTAATATTATCTTTAAATTTAAACCCTTTATGTTCTGAGCCCTGTTAAGCCCTCATCACAGTTTGTGCTCGACGTCACGCCGGATACCTGGCGATCCTGTCGGGCCTACTGGATTCAGGGCAAAATGGGCGCAGGGGAGCGAGACATCTCCGTGGGAAAGTCGCATGAGTGTCCGGTTACAAGTTATTGGAGGCAAGCCCGCACACAGCCTACGCTGTTGCACGGAAATGGCCCAGCTTCGAGGCCCCCTTGTTGGGCCTCACCGACAGAGAACTTGGAGGTTACACAGAAACACATGACTGGGCAAGAGCCCTAGACATAGATGTCTTCATGTATATGATAGTCACTGATCCCTTCTTTCCTCTTGAAAAACCAGGATCTTGGACACCCTTTGAGATAATCTTTGAAATAGAGTCTTTTGCTCCAAGGCTTCTATTTAAACCTTGTCACATGCGCCGATTAAGATCTCTTACGTGATACTGGCTACTGCAAGCCATTTATTGTTTTGTATTTGGTATTTTAGTAGAATGTATAGGTTCTACAAGTATTTGATTTGGCAATGGATGTGGCGAGTCACGTTATAAGACTTATGGTTCGCTATGCTTTATAAAGTCTTTACGACTGTTGTCCCCTCTTGTAAACTATAGAAGCTCAAGATATGTAGTACTTTTGGAACACTGCTGCGTCAAGGTAGTTGTGACAAGGGCTCAATAGAGGGTTTGGAGCAGGGTGGCGATCAACTCAA
>NW_011942171.1:4010944-4057916 GCF_000187425.2 Metarhizium robertsii ARSEF 23 | reverse complement strand
TGAGTTGATCGCCACCCTGGTTTGGAGCAACATGTTTAATTCATCTAATAACAGTCTCTGGTATCAAGGGTCCTTGATTTTCCGCGAGGCCTCGTTGACCAAAGGGGTCTTTAAATACAATAAGTCGGTGAGGGACTTTGCCCTAGGTCTCATGACCGTAGCCCTCGTGTAACCGGCCATTTCCGTGTGACAGTAGTCTTCATACTGCTGTCCCGTATTGCGCATAGGGTGCTACTATTAACGAATACAAGCTATTTGTGCTTGGGGCTTGATTTATCGTTGTTTACCTACTTTATTTGATACCCGTTCGTAGCCACGTACTTGGTGGCTTCAGTACCTACATTCATGAGGCCGTAACGGGTACGTATCAACCATAAAACTCTTGGGCTGGTGATGTGAGATAAACCTGCAATGGGCGGACACCCGGGTCTTGATATAAAGCCCCTCTGATAAGTCAGTAATCCATTTTGACCTTCATATTGTATTACTAAAATCATTTGCGGTTAAAGTTTGTTAGAAGAAAGGGGCATTATTAGCTCTATCGTATGGTGGCTAATAAACGTCAACGATACATCACAGAAGCGACTAGGTACAGTCTCAATCATACACGACTGATCCTTGATAAATCTTCCTAGAAGCAGAGAGAATTTCTACATTGTATTAAAATATTAGACGCCAGCTGCCGGCACTGGCTATTATATACACCCCGACCCGACTGACAACTTTGGAATCTCATGCCGTTCCCCCTTCGGTCTGACGGCGGGACCACCTCCCGAACTTTTCCTCTGAAAACTCCATAATGTCCACATGACCTCGATGCTGTTTTATTTCCTCCGTGGAAGATATGCTTGACCCCCTTGATTTGGCACTGCTCGAGCTCGAATCCCTGTCTTTGAGCAGTATATATTTGTCCACCAGCGGCTTGACTCCCGGGATCGACACGGCAATAATTGTGGCGCCGACCTCGGCAACCTCGACACAAAGCAGGTTGAGGAAGGCATACTCAAAAGTCTCATCCGTCTCGTCTTTACACCTAGTGCGTCAGTAGACCATCCAGTCCAACGAGGACGAGCTGTACTTACAACCATACTTGGTGACTAGAACAATCCGCCCGGCAGAGATGCCAATCACGCTGCAACATGTCGTCAGAGAATGTCCATCATGTCCCTTTGTAATTATGTTTGGAGTACTTACAGTATGCCGGGAAACAGAGTATAAGCAAGTTGAAGCTTTTGCTTCCGTGGCAGCTCCAAGCCCTTGAGCATTATACCCGGAATGCCAAAGAGTAGCAAGTCGCAGAAAAGAGAAATGCTGGAAATGATAGAGTATGTCTCATACCAATACATGCAATGATATTTGGCCTCGTCTTCTTCGTTCCAAGGCGCCCACAATAAAGTTATAGGTTGGCAATGAAAGATGATGAGACAGAGCTGCGCCACGTATCCTAGTATTATAACCACAAAGATGATTTTAATAGCTAGGAGAAACTTTGGATTCATGCGGCAAATGCGGTAGTAAAATGCCAGCCCCGACACTCGGCAAAGCACCAGCGTCGTGCTATACACCAAGTGCGTAATGGAATCTATAAGCTGTACTTTATAATCGTCTTCTGCCGTCATGACAAACCACTCAAAGAGGAAGTTTCGTCCGGCGCCTAGCACAAGAAGTTCTATGCATAGCGCTGTAAAGGGAATAAAAACCAGCTTAGAGAGGCAGCTTGTGTTAGCAGCCGAGGCCGAGCAGCGCGAATCTCAAGGGTAGCTTACCAGCGACGCGAGTGCTATTCCATCGTCGATGCCCAATGCGCCCTTCTTCGTGATGTACTTGCGCGAATAGAGTCTCAGCACGACGACCAACGTTGTCAGGACGAGGACGACGACAATGCCCGCAATGGCCGATGTGTCTCGCGATTCTCTAAGCAAATGGATAGGCACGTCCGAGGGAACATCGCCAGCGGCAATGGCCTCATCAATTCGAGGGTCGCCCATTTTCCTTGAATTGCGTCCAGCCGCTAGCAGCAAAAGCGAGAAGGTCTCTGACGTCTGGTAGAGGAATTTGAATTGTCACGGGGCGAAATGAGGCTCAACAAACATGACATCTTCTGGACATGGGCTGCTGGCAGGTTCTGTATTTCAATCTTGCGGCTCGGCGTGATAGTGCCCCCGAATCCTCCATCATGACTCGCACCTCGGCGGCATTTACAAACGCAACGCAGGGCAAGTTTCTGCGCCTGAAAAGACGCCGGCCTGCTTTTGAAGCCGTGGATCCATTTCATGTTTCGGCGTGTGCCTACAACACCGGCCGTTCCGCTGGGGAGGCTCCTTGATCTTGCTCGTGTGGTCGTTTCAGATCCGCCGCACTAGCAAGAGCCATCAATGCGCTGGGCGCCGTACGTTGCTGCAAGATGTTTGGTATTCTCCAGCTATTCCGCTGGCATTGCCGCCAGTCGAGGCTGTTGAGGGAGAATGCTGCCACTGTCTCGTGGTTGTTTGGAAATCAAGCTACGCCTAGGCGCCAACTTCAGTCGGCCGAGTTTACCAATTGGAAGGGTTTGAGAGCTGCTATAATGCAGAATTATCTGAGTCTTTACGGAAAAAGGCATGCTCTTGCGACAGGAATACTCCACCAGACACTACTTCTTGCGTCTGTCTCTGTGACCGGGTCAGAACGGGCCCGTGAGACGGCCACAATGACTACATTTACATTTATCACGGTACACTTGCCAGGTCTTGGTTCTGACCAGTCGCAGAGATATGATTGCATTCAGGCGCAAGGTGCAAATCAGATGTTTGTTTGTATAAGCACATCAGACAAGGTTGTTTAGAACCAGACTGGTGCCATGATCGCCCACATCTGATCGGCCTTGCAGGGCCGAAGAGCTCCGTTTGACGGTTCCCCTTTTCCAGCGTCAAGGTTGATGGCTCCCGAATGGAAAAGGCCCGTCTGGGGTCCAAGTCCGCCTTAACGCTCCGTATGTTCTTACCCCAGTATAGTTTCTGTGCCGTGTCTACATCTAATTGAGTGTCGATATAGTCTGGATGCATTCCCAAGTCCCCATCCGCCTATGAATTCATGATGCCATCTCTGAATAGATCGGCATTCTCCTTTGCGGAACGGTGTACGCCCGTTCCATTTGCCAGTATAACGCTCGCGCCTATTCACCAATCCAGCGTGAGGCCATAAGCCCTCGCCGCCATGCCATGTCCACCATGTAGAATGAACCCTGCAATGCCCATTGCCAACACTGCGTTGATTAGCTGCACACATTTTGGGACTTCGGCATCACGAAACATGTACCGGGGCAAGTACCAAGAGGTATTGTCCTTTCCTCCTGGCTGTATCGCTCGGTGGAAACATGTGCCAGCCGAACACCAGGTTGGATTCTGCCTGTATCATCTTTCTGTATCGTGCCGGCACTCAGGTCGTCCAAGGCAATAACCAAGTGTCCATCCTCACCTCCAAAACCAAATGATCCGAAGCTGTGGCCTCCACTTTTGGTACTGACTCGCACTCCGTTTCTGATACCACAGGACACGATTCTTAGTCAAACTGGAAGTGTATGTCTTGTCGGGCTTGTGCTCCATAATTTTATGTGAAGGCCTTGATATTCTCTCAGCCGACTTCCGTCTGATAGGAAACTTCTTCTGCTGAAGGCATTTGTCTAGAACCCGTCATGCCATTGCCTAGTTGCATAGCTGAACCTGAGGCTCCGTGGCGGGTCTTGGTTTTCGATATATCTTGATCTGGCCAGGTGCATAACTATTGCTCGGTGCCGTAAATGACGAACACAGGGGCTGGGGAACTGATCCGGTGGGATACTGTTGCTATTGGCTACTAAATATTCTGCCTTAACGGGGAAATACACCTCTTGCAGGCGAGTTTGGGCCGCAAGGGTCCGATCCAGGCCATCCCTGTCAGCGGCGATCAAGCAAAATGGCTATGCAGTAAGATCTACGTCTTGTGTAATGCGCCTGGTGACTCGTACACACCCCATCACTATCAAAATGCATGGACTTCATCATCTCAGTGAGCTGGCGGTTCCGTATAAAATTGGAGATTTCGTAGGTGCAGTTGCTGATGGCAAGTCAAAGTTAACAAACCAACCCCAACTCGTAGGTAATCCCCAGCCCTAGTAATATCTTTGTCCTTGAAAAAACTCGCTGCCGTGTCGGAAACGAGCATCCTGTGTCAAAACATGCTGTAACAAAGGGGAAAGTCGATACAGGTAGTAGTTACAAATTAATCTCCAGGCGTGTGAAGAGGCTAAAGATTTAACAGCCACTCTTATTTCGTTTTGGGGGCGACAAGCTCTTCGTACTATCAATGATACACGTAAAACAAGAAAAAACCTCGACTTGGGAAGAGTCATGTCCCCGGCGTATTGCTCCATGTACCAAAACAAAGGCAAACATCGGCCAAAGTCTATAAAGCCCCCTTTTAGACAAAGAAAATGTGTGCCATGTGACTTTCAAAACAAGACCTGTGTCCTTGATCTGATGGCCTTGTCACGTTCTGTCTAATGAATACGAACGAGAGGGCAGGCGTTGTGGCCGAACAATATCTATGCCATGAGGAGTGTGCAAACAAGAAACCCAACAATTTGCGCGGAGAAATGGAAAAGATGCTGTGCTTCCGTCGGGACGGTTACCTCAAAGATAAAGATGCCTCTTGGTAGAGCCTGAACCAAGATCAGGACAAATGCTACCGAGAATCCTAGTTCGCGAAAGCAGTACAAGATTGGCAAGGTTCGCCCCAGATTGCCAACTTGTCCCTGTATATTGTACCCTTGACTATTCGTGCTATGGAGCAAAGGCTCGTCCTCCCACGGTTCTCTTTCATTCAATGGTGCTGCCGTTGGGTCGATAGCGCTTCCCGCATCATAACAAGCGATTACTTTCTTGTCGAATACTGGTGACCGGATGGCGACTTTGAGCGAAAGGATTCCTATTGCCGATCCAAAGACTCTCTGTGTACCGCGTCTGCCATAGAGGATGCCTCCAACAATTAATGCCCAACCTTGACGATAGAAATGATGGCGAATATCTTGAAATATCAGCTTGCTTTGTCTTGATAACTGCGTCGAGTTTGGCCATGAGACATCATTCCAGTGACCTTGCCTATATTTCTAAAAATGGGCGGCATCCTGAACCATGGCAAAACCAGTGATCTGGACTACTGCAGTAGCCAAGCTTGAGCATTGCACAAATCTTGCTATTATTACAATGGCGGCTCTCTGCCCGGATGATGTCACCGTGGTCGCCGTCACCTGCATCCATAAATCGGCCACAAACGTTGGCTGTCTGGACCCAATCTTGTCTGCAACCCAACCAGGCGGGAGGGAAAACAAAACAGATGGTCCTGCATATGCTGTAATCAAGCTAGACGTACAAGATTGGATCTGGGAGCCTGGGATGGAAAGGCGATCCCGCAGCATGAACGGTACCACTGGCACCATAATGCCGTAAAAGAAGAGGTCGGTGAACAGGCCAAGTGCTACCGTTACTATAATGAAACTCGGCTTCGAACGCCAGTAAAAACCGCGCAGCCTGTCTTGATCTGCCATCTTGGAGGAGCGCATAAGAACGTGGTCGTGGTGATGATAAAAGTCGTCATCTGGGAGGTTGCCAGCGACGTTCACAGCGTGGGAGCAATACTTGCAAAAGTCTTACGGCTCCGACCTGACAAATTTCTTCCATATACATCCGTGGAGCGGTGCCAAAGCACAGCTAGGCCGATCCGAGTTTATTATCGGCAAATCGTCACCAATGGGTCGTATGGAGTAGTCCTCTGCCACATCACCACAGGTTATTGCCAGCGGGGTATGTAGAAGTCTGAGACATAATAAATCTACTCGCCCGGGTTTGTTGACTCAAAAAGGTGATAATTGAAAGTGGTTGGTCACGATAGGTGCTTTTTCCAAGGCTCAAATTAGGGCTTAGTAGAAAGTGACAGCAGGATCTTCCGGGGTTTCAACAGGGCATGAAAAGAATCAATTTTCCGGCTTTTCAGGGCTTTCAACGAAGCTTGATGCCCCGGAGTCATCATCGAGACGAAATATTTGCTCATTAAGGCTCTTGTAATTCATGTGTTACAGTCGGCGCTTCCGTGTTCTGATTCGCTCCAATCGCCTATCACCTACCCGGGAGCTAAACTTGAACGGCCCTCGTACCTGGGTAAACTCTTTTACCATTAATATTATATAGTTGGTTACTGGACGCACGGCGTATTAAGATATTTGGACTATTATCACAATTCAATAAGATATATGGCCCCGTACATTCTTCTTGTATATTCTGCGCCACCAGGTTTCGTCATGCCATGGATGTTACTGTCAATTTTCAAGGGACCCCTTCCTATGTTTGTTTGCGTACACGCGCGACTGGTTTTACGCGTCGAGATGTTGCCGGTGGCGAGCAAGCGCGTCTTCCACATGTTCCTGCAGAGTAGACTATGTGGCTGTTATAAGTCTGCATTGTCGAATACCTTGTAAAAAAAAGAGTCCAAAACCACCATCGTAAGAGAAGCCACTCTAACCCGAAGGTCAGAAGTCGCCTCATTGTAATTACACCGGACAGGCAGACAAAAGCAGTAGGTCATGAAAAGCGTCAATATTTAAATAATCTCCACACTATGTCGTACAAACTAGGAAAATATCCCTGGACTGTCCCAGTAACAGCTGTGTAGCTCATTGATTCCCGAACCCACAACCACCCTGGGTCATGGATATCTCACGAAAACGACCAACCTGGCAAAGTTTGCCTCCATGACAAGCAGCCCAACTCCTCGAGAGCTTGCCGTCGTTTACGCAGCAGTAGAAGAGCCAGTGCTTCGGCCCAAGAGGCCAGTGCCGAGCGACAAGAGGCTGCCCAAGGGATTGCCAGCACCAGAACCAGTTGCAGCGCCAGTCGCTCCGGAGAGCAAAGATCCAACAATGGGGATGGCGCTCAAGGGATTGCTAGCACCGGAACTAGCTGTAGCGCCACCCGCTCCGCCGAGCAAAGATGCGAGTCCGGGAATGCTCGACAAGAGGCCGGCCAAGGGGTTGGCGGTAGTAGCCGCGGTACTATTAGCACTGCCACTTCCTCCAGAGAGCAAAGATCCAACGACGGGGATGGCGCTCAAGGGATTGCTAGCACCGGAACCAGATGCAGCGCCAGTCGCTCCGGCAAGCAAAGGTCCAACGACGGGGATGCTGCTCAAGTCCTGCGGCGTGGGAGCAGCCAGGCCCGTCTGAGTAGCGGAGAGAGCCAGAGCGGCGGCAAGCAGAGTAGAGTTGACGTTAAATCTCATCTTGGATATTGGTAAAAAAAAACGACTTGAATTTTGTTGTGGAATTAAATAGATATGCCAGAGGAAAAAAGGCTGCGAGTGAAGGTAAAAGTAGCGAGCGTGGTGAGGAGGCAACCGTGACCGTTGTAGAAACGAAACAAGCTTTTGTCTTGTCTAGCCGAGACACTGAGAGACTACCAACGGGCATAGAGACATTTATACATGTCTTGTTTTGGCAGGGGGCATCTCATCTCATCCATCGATTGCGTGTTGTACATTGACGCGCAATGCCACCACGATTCCCACGTGCTGTTGAGCCTTTGGCCACCACATGAAACATTAGCAACTGCTCTATTCGAAAAAAACTACCGGACGCTTTGACACCATTCGGACGGTGTCTTCTTGGCTATTCGGTTGGATGTATGCCAGGCGCACTGACGTGGAGCCGGTGGAATGCACATGCACTAGGCAAAGTATATCCTCCACGGATAAACTATCTTTTATACTCTTTGGGCAGCCGAGGCTACAAGTACTTTGTTTCAAGGGGTTTCATTTAAGATGAATATCGCTTCATTATCGCGCGTTCGTGCTGTGATGGGATAAATGTAGAGGTTTCATCTAGCCCACAACGTATGACTTTTAACAACCCAGGTAGTTATTCTTGTTCCTATTAAAAGTTTTGCCGCGGCAAATTCTGGGGTACTAGTATCATAGTCAGGTCTGGTGCAATGCAATCCATCATCAACGGCGGCTTGGTGTTGCGACGCGGTTTATGTTTATAGACTGTACATGTGAGCCGCGTCATGGCGGACGGCACCGCAAGGTGAAGACGACTGCCTTTAATGATTCTCCTCGGCAGTCCCGTCGGTCGGACTATCAACTCTTATCATGTACAGCCGACGAGCTTGGATCGTAACAGCCATGATCACGTACGTTTTGTCGCTGGACCGTGTTAAATAGTGTCCGCGCAATATCCTCTCAAGTTTTAAATCTTTTGTACTTGGCTCTGTTACACTTGTAGCGGATTACAAAGTCAAGTTGAACTGGGTTCCATCAGCTTGTGTACTCCCCCACGGAACCGATCACGGCAATTTCAGCTCGCCGGGAATTATAAGCGTCCCCACCGCGATCGAGGCTAACTGAGCAGTAATAGAAGGAAGATCTAGGGGCGTGGGAAATTTGGCTTAGTTGAAAGCACCTAACATTACCTAGCACTGACGGAATGTAGCTCTGTTTGTTGTTTCGTTGAAGAGAATCCTTGAATTCTTTTCAGGTTTATTATAACGAACGCTATTATGACTGACGATGTTCTCGGGCTTTGTACAAGGAAGGTATCACGGGGTCATGAGGCCGGACCCTAAGCGAGGGCTGCCTCAAGCCTCAAACACAGCCGGCCTCTTGTATTTATAGACCTTTGGTCCCTCAAGGCCTCTTAGAAAACCGAGGACCTTTAATACCTTTAAGTTATTTATTAAAGATTGAATTGAACGACTTGTTCCAAGCCCAGCCACATTGCCCCTGTCACAAGCGCGGAGCCAGTTCGTAAACATTCATGGCGACGGGAGAATCCGCTACTGTGGCTGCTTGGGATGGGGTGGATAGCCGAGAGGGCTGGAACAATTGCCACTTATCCACGGGTTTAAGCTCAAGTACGACTACAACGAGTACGGAGTACCTCCTCGGGTATTTGTTTCTGCAAGACAAGCATGCTGCATGACTAGGCAGCGGCAGGGGACGCCTGTTACGTAAAACAGCCGGGGAAAGGGAGGATGAACGAACGGCAACGGGATATATGTGGAGCATGTAGATGTAGTGAAGTAGGACGACAGAATATCAAGCATGTGGCTCGAGAACACAGCAGCGAATAAAGAGTCAGCCAACTGAGACATACCTGCCGTGATAACGTTAGCCAGGAGTCTCGACATTGAAAGACGATCAGAAATCATAACACAACATGCAGAATGAATCGAGACAACTGACTCGTGGTGACCTTGTGACGAATATTGATCGGGCGTAAGCCATGCCGCTCGAGTCCGTCTCATGCCGCTTGGCTGTCAAACCGGTCACGACGGATGCGGACAACACCACACATCATCGAGGCTTTTTTCAAACGGGACTGCGGAACAGGAGAGACATAAAAACTGGTGCTTCTCTCCGCATATTCCATATACCTTTCGTCTTTGCATCACAGCCGGAAGGTGTCGTATGTTTCTACATTCTGGCAAGCCCCCCAATATTCCACCACTTCCAACTCTCCAAGGTTTCAGCACAATGAGGTCTCTGGGAGTGGTAACCGTCTCCCTTTTGGGACTTCTCTCCCAGGAAGTAAGCGCTGGCTCTTCCGTCGCACAGATCAATCTTCTGGCAGCACCGCAGTCCAGAGGCACGCTGGCCTATGTACGGGACTCGGCGCCGCCAGAGTTTACATACACGACCGATGATGCCCAATCCGGCAACTGGATCGGTCTTTTCGAGAAGGGAATGGGCCCTGACACGGGGGGTGATGACAAGTACTTGGGATGGGCGTCTGCACCAGCATCCAAGGGCCGTGTTACTGCCGATGCAGACTTTGACCAATGCCTGCCTGCAGGCCAGTACGACGCCTACTTGTTCCGTCAGCGAGGGCCTAGAAGTTATCCAGTCGTCGGGCCTGTGACATTCTCCTACCCCGGCAACCCCAACTACCACGAATGTGAGGGCGGCATCTGTAAGCCTGTCAGCGAGAGCTGCGGCTGCGCAGACGGCCAGTGGTGGTGCCCGGCTCGGGATGAGTGCATACCGACTACCAAGCAGTGCCGTGACAAGTGTCCAAAGGGCTGGAGGGTGGCTGGGAATAGTTGCGTCCAAGACATTTGCGAGAACCCATTGGCCGGCGTGCAGTGGGATGCGTATCGCATGTCGATAGGAAACGGTCTCGGTCAAATTCCTTACCCGGAACCAGCGCCATTTCTCCCGCAGTTCAATATCGATACTCTCTTTGGCGGAACACCGGTTCAGCCGACGAGCGGCAGCATCGGCAGCATCGGCTGGCGCAACGGCATTGCATGGATAACCAACCAAGTTCTCCAACCGATTCCCCAAGATTACTTCTTCATGTCGTGGACTGGCTACCTGGTCCCCAAGCATACAGGAAGCTACACGTTCAACATGTGGTGGACCGATGACGTGTCTTATCTCTGGGTTGGGGAGCACGCGAGGTCCGAATTCTCAGAGTCCAACGCAGATTTGAAGGTAGACTACGCTTCAATCGACACGTTTGGCAAGAAACGCTTTTCGTATTCTGCCGAACAAGGAAAGCCAGTTCCCATCAGAGTCATTAATGTACAGGCTGCGGGACCCTATTCGCTGTGCTTTGATGTCACAGATCCCACGGGTCAAGCGGTCATGAACACTTGTGGCGAAGGTGGTGCTCTGCGCGAGTCTGACGGCCAAATTGCTTACTGCAAAGACGTCAAGTTTGGCTCCGTCTTCCGGCATGTTCCAGTGAAGAGAGCCTTTACACCAGACATGCCCGGCAGCCGGTGTACAAACTTGAAAAGCGGTGCTCAGTGGAATCTGTACAAATTCCAGCCGGGAAGCGGTCCTGGCCATATTTCCTACACCTCGGCTCAGCCTCTGCTCCCAGCGCACAGTATTGACATGGTCCTCGCTGCCACCCCCAATGCCCGGTATACAGGGCAAGTTGATAAGATTGGTTGGGATAGCGGCTACGTCGAAGGGGTGGGCTCTATCTATCCCCCAGCCGACACAGGCCCAAGGGGATACTTTTTGATGTTTTGGACCAGTTATCTTGTGCCCAGTCGAGAAGGAAGTTACCGTTTCGACGTGTGGTGGGTGGATGATGTGGCCTTTTTGTGGGTTGGTAACAAGGCAATTGCAGACTTTTCTGAAACGAATGCCGATTTAAAAGTTGACTATGCTTTCCTTGACGTTTTTGGCAAGAAATATTTCGAATATCATGTCAAGGCCGAGGACGTTCGCAAGCGGATTCCCATAAGAGTCGCGAATATCCAGGGTGGAGGAGCATTTTCCGTCTTCATGATGGTCACGGATCCTACCGGTAAAGTGATCATGAACAGTGGTGACCGTGGAAGCGGTAAACTGCCGCAAGCCTCCAACGGCGAAATTGGTTATTGCCCATGATGTTGGCGATGGAGCTGGCAATTGAATGTAGGCAGGTCATGACTAGTAAGCCTAAGCTTATCAAAACTCGAACGTCATGGAGATGCCAGTCATTATTAGCAGATACGGTAGTGTAGTCAAGGCCAATAATTTCCGGTACAGTCCCTGCTGTCAACTGTAGACCCAACGCCAGCGGTGACATGCATGATCGCATACATGAACAGAAAGAAGGGCCTGTATGGAACTATCCGCGTTTGAGATGAGGCATGGCGACTTCATAGCTGGCCTGGCCTCGTTCCCTATGTATGTAACCTGCACCCTTGGCGGTCACCCGAACTGCTCTTGCAAATTCATGTGCTATGTGCGATTCCAAGCACTTGCCGCCCCTGATTGAACGCGTGCCTGGGTCGGCGTTGGGTCGGTCGGTCCGCCAGCACCAATGCAGCCCTGGTCGAGGCTGCGCAAGTTATCGACAGGTTGGCCGACAAGATGAGCAGTTTGTCGAGGCAAATCGTGAACTTCGAGCGGGCGGCTAGTGCCCCAATGATTGTGAATTTGCGCTGTATTGTTGCTTCAGATGGAAACCTTGCCCGCACAAATGAACTTGTCCGGTCAGCCCATGATTGCATGCCTACAGAAGATTATTCCTCGGATCGCTATCGCCCCAATCATCTCTCCATTGTTGTGCCAACACTTCCGTTGCGTTGGTTCGCTCCAGCCTCACTGCATCCCAAATAACGTAGCCCCAGCGGCGTATGGAGTCTTGGACATAGTATCCATACAAGTTACTGTAGGTTCCGTGCCATATAATTGTCCATCCTAATGGTGGTAGTAGATCACTGTCATTGGTTTCACGCGTGAACGGTAATGGCTCACGCCGGGTTTGCTTGAGATCCCGTTTCGACGGATGATTGCGGCGCCTATGGAACTGCGCGCCCTCGCTGAACGCATCGTCGAGCACGTTGCCCAACGGAAATGAAATCTCCTCTTGCATCATCGACACTAGATGCTCGTGATCCTTGACTTTAAAAATAACGGAATGCAGCAACTCGAGACCGCGGGAGATTGTTCCTCTCAAGAGGGATAATCTGGTCCCTGTTCCCGCACTCACCGTTAGTAGTATTCCTACCTATAAGTATAGGCGGCAGAGTACTCACAGCTGTTGTCAAAGTCAAAAGCGCCGTCTGGGGTTGGCGGTCGCTGGCCGTCGAACTTGGGATTCTCCTCATGTACGTCCCAGCGGATATCGCTGAAAACTCGGTCATATTTTTCTGTTGCAAAGGTGTTGATGCAAGCAATCTCCTCAACCTCCCAGGGTTCAAATAAACAGAGAAAGAGTCGCAAGATGTCAGCAGACTCAAACCCCAGTGGCGGGCTCAGCGTTGGAGCATGTTTGCCTCTGCCAAACAGGTTGCAGGACAATTGAAATCGATACATGGCACGCACCAATCGCGTCTCCTCTGTGCGACTCGGCGGCTCATGGCTTTGCAAAGCTCCTTGTTCACGTGCGAGATTTCCCAATGACCACGAAAAGTAATACCGAGCGAGAGGCTGAACAATGGAGTTATGAAACATGACCACACCGACTGCTTCATCTTCGCCAACGTCTCGTGGGAGTAATGGTTGCTCGGTGGCACCTCGTTGATCCTGGTAGAGCTTCAGAAAGCCAGTGACGTTCTCACGCGTGCGTAATTTAGCAAAGTCGGCAGAGCTCGACCGGAATACGGCCAAGGCGTCTATAAAGACGCATCCTAACGTATTATCCAGCGATCTGCAGAGTAAATATCTGCGGTCAACAAGATACCTGGCGTGAATGACGGGGCTCGACGACACAAGAGCGCGCATTTCATCGATGCCAAGCATGGACAATAGCAAGCGATGGACCTCAGGCGGTAAGCCTTCTAGAGTTGAGATTGCAGCAGGCGACTGAGATTGAAGTCTGTCGGGTTGTGCTCGCTCGTTGGCGTCAGTTGACTCATTTTGCGGCTTCTGTTATTCGCGACTGTAGATTTGATTGGGCGCACTTTTAGTAGTCTAGAGTTCTTCAGGAAATTTCTGGCCCGCGACAAGATTCTTTTCATCTTTCTGGTTTCGCTTTACGGAACGAAAGTGCTTGGAACGACTGCATGAAATCAACTCGGCGCGTCATGTTGCAGGTAGCAGGCAATGTGGTAGAATGTGCAAGGAGGGAAGACGCGAGGTGAACGGGGGACTTGTGATTACATAAGCGGCAGGTACTCTGTACACATGTTGGTTCATTCGTCTTGGAATCTGACCAGCCAGAGAAAGCATCACAGTAGTACCTCGGGACATAACTGAGAACAGGTATGATATTAATTATGACTCCAAAACCGGGTTAAAAGCCCTGATAACCCAGGACATTGACCAGACCGACTTGACCCCTTTTATACCCTGTTGGAGCCCCTGAAGACCTCTGCGATAACCCTCAATCAAGCTCTAATTTGAGTCCCAGAAAAAGCAACTATACATGTAGTGACTCTTTGACCTCTAGGCATGACATGTGCACCCTTTTAACCCAGTAATCTGAGCGTATTTATACTCGCTCGCGTTCAAGTTGCAACTCTCGCTGACGAGAGGCTCGTTGAAAGTCTTGAAGGCCAGCATATCGCATCTCAATAGTATCAGTAACCCAATAAACACATGATCTACTTAAACGTATTTCCTTAAAGTCTGGATCCATAAGCTTTTCTTGTTCTGAAGGGCTTACACCGCATTCGTCAAGGCACCGGCGCCACTCCGAATCGTCGTCTGTATAAGCGTTTTCCTTCTTCACATGGCCAAGAATGAAGGCAAGAAAGGTGCCTTGGAGATCGCCAGTGTTGATATTAATCTCGCGGCCAGGCCAGTTAGACCATTCGTTCCACATCTCGTCGACCTTGAGCTCAGAGAAGCCCAGGTAACACAATGTTGCACGCGATATAAGGGCGCTTGGTATGGTGACAAATGCCTTGGCAGCAGCGGCTTCTGGAGAGCCCATGGCTATGTCAAGGGGAATTTCCTTGTAAAATATATCACCCCAAGAATGAAGACGACGCTTGTGACATTGTCGTTGTCCTGTTTCTTCCACGGGTCCAAGCAGGCCACTGAGTTCTAAGTCGGCCGCATCGAGCGGAGAAAAAATTGGACTCGAAGTGGCAGTCTCCATGTTAAAAATATGTATGCTGATAATATGCAGGTCGGATATTGAACAAGGCGGCGGTGTAGTGTTCTTGATGTAATGACGATAGTAGTCAGAAGAGTGAGAAAAAATGGGGAAATTGGACAAAGTGTAGAGTTGAGATGTGTACACAGATACAAACAACCTAATGTGTAAAGGACAAGGCATAGTATATATATACGGACATACTCGCAGAGACGAGGGTCTTTGCGCTAGCGGGTTCAAATAAGTAATATGTTAAGGTTAAAAAAGAGCTAATAAACTTTCTTAGACCCTTTCTAATAGAGTTAAATTTGTGAAAAATAGGTAATTAAGCTTGGAGCTTACATGCAATTAGTAAGTTTTAGAGCAGGTTTCCTCACATTCAGTCTCTGCTAGCCTATTTAGAAAGGTTGATAGTTTATCAAAATAGAAGCCAGTAGAACTTGGCTCTTAATTGAATTTATCTATCAAAAAAATCAAGGCCCTCTCAAAATCAGAAGGCCTCAAAAAGCCGCTATTGAATTAGACAGAAAGTTTGTAGCTAGTAGGTTTTGCTAGCTAGCTTCCAACCCCAGCCCTATAACTTAGTTCGAAACTTCTAGAGGATGAGGCCCTGTCAGATGACTCATCCGATAACTTGTACCTTTGGATGAAGTACCCGTTGACATCCTCGCATGTTCAGACTTTGGGTCGTTGGTCACAATGCATTTTTCAATCGTAAGTCACTTTTCAAATATGAGCACATTGGCGCAGACGGCTGCTCGGCTCTTCTTCTAAACTTACTGGTCGAAAACATGCGGGCATTTTTGGTAAAAAAGTTTGCATTTGGATGTGTCTGTTATGAGAGGCACACACTGATTCTTCGTGCCTCGCTCGAACCCCAAGCACAAGTCATAAAACGGGACACCATCAGGTCGCGTGCATCGGCAGCCTTGAAACATTTTGTGTGGGATGACGTAGAAACGCATAATGATTACAAATAAGATTTAGGCCTAATAAAAAGAATTTCCCGGAAATCAGAATGGTCTTGTCGTATCCCTCTTCATCCAGTTAGATGTTCCAGTCTTATATTCGACAGGACGCCTAGCAGACTTGTGCTCTAGGCGATGCCTGTGCGGTGTATACCACGCCGAAAAGACCTGTTAATCGAAGGTTGACTAGGACAAACAACTTTTCATAGCAGTACTTTGAATGTTTCAGCACCATGTTAGGGGATTCCCTGAGATTGTGACGAGAAATGCTCGCACGGGCGGCAAGAGGAGAACGAACCCCAGGTACCCAAAGGGTAAACTTCTGTTGAAACAACAATGGCATCACGCTTTTCATGCTCTTTAAATTGATGTTGTTGGTGTTTCGCAGTGTAGACGCGGAATTGGTTGTCGGACATCGGTCTGTTGAGCCGCCCTGAAACTTTCATGTATCGAATCGAAGCAATGCCAACGGAATTACAGGAAATCAGCAAACGGGCGCGACCTGGGACTATAGACTCCAGGCTGAAGCTTATAGTCTCAATCTGATTGAAGGGATTTATATATTTGCTTGAAAATCATTCAACTGCCGCGGAACTGTTGCAAGACAAGGATTTTAATACCATTATGGGGTTATATAGATGCTGAAATTCCAATAGCCGGAAGACAGGTCCTCTTTGCTAATCAAATAAACAATGATTGAAATTGACCAGCATACTCTTATAGCTGAGATACAAAAATGCTATATGCTATCAGATGATTGCATGTGACTGCCGTATGCCCGTGTACCGTGGGGAATGTTCGTCATTGCATGATTCCCAGCAACGGCACGTCGTCCCTCAATCTCCGAGACCTCTTGTCCTCTGCCTTGTTCGCAAAATAGGACAAAGATCCTTTCTGCCTTACACCACTAGTGGCTCCCTGCCGAGGGCCAGCCTTGAGTGCCCTGGAACCAGCGTGACTTATACACCGCTGCAGAATACCGCTGAGGCGACTGGAGCTTCCCGTGCTTCAGGAAATTAATTTGGTGCGAGGTGACATCCCTCCATCCCGCCTGGATATAAAGCGCATTACCCCGACCATCCAGGCTGAGACACTTGACATCAGACCGAGGAAGCCACTTGCCGTCTGACCCAACACGTCTATCGACTGGCTGGAAGCCCGGCAGGAACTCCTTCGCCACGGCCTCGCCGCCCCGAAACTTTTGCGACGGGATATCAAAGACGTGCAGGTCTGTATCAGTAGAGAGAAGGAGCTGGCGCTTATTAGGCACACCAATCAAGTCGTGCCCTCCGTCCCACCAGCCGCTATACTGCGAGTTGGCCCATTCCGTCGTGAGGAGTATAGGATTGCCAACCTTGTACTCATGAACAGGCTTTTGGGTAAACTTGCCTCCCTTGTATGCGTAGGCATTTAGAGCGCTGCTGGACGGCGTCTTGCCAGCCGGTGGGCGGTTGTTGCCTACCGCCCATAGGAGATTGGCTTGTTTGTCCCAGACGAGGCCGTGGACGGCGGGTGTAGAGTCGAGTTTCTCGACCGGGTTTGCATTGGCCTGCAAGCCGCGGCCAATGTCAAAGATTTGGATGTTTTCCGTGTAAATGTCCGAGGCAGTGGCTATGGCTATTTTGTTATCGGGCACGAGCTCGAGGCTATGCGTGTTGCCCAACGTGCCCCGGTTGATGCAGGTGCCAAACGTGATTTTCTTATCATGAGGGCTTCCAGGAAGGTGGTTGATGATGAGAGCAGCGCCGTTAAAGACTGTGAGGACGCTCTTGCCGCCATTGGCCCACTTGGCTTCTGGGACCGCATAGTTTCTCTTGATGCAGTTGAGGAGATCTCCGGGGATATTCTGCCTGTGGGCGTCGTCGGGAGTCCACCTCCATGATTCAGCGCCGTTGATGTCGTGGATGGAAACTGCGGCCAGGGAAGAGCCGGTGGCGAACAAGCCTGTGATGACCTTGGATAGAGCAGCCTCAGCCTCAGCCTCAGGACCTGGTTGATCGCCGGTTTGCGCTATGGGACTGCATTGGATAGGGGCCAGGTGGATGGCACCAAAAGTAAGGGCTATGCTTGCGATTCTCATCTTGGCTTTGAGCACGTAGAGTACTGCGCCAACTCAAGGGAGTGATGGTTACTGGAATATAGAATAGTTGGTTTTAAAACTGTGTCTGCCGTTGGTAGAAATATGCTTGCGAACGTGATAGAGGGCGATAATTTGAACTCAAAGGGGGCATATCAGGAAGTTTATATGCTGCAGGCAGTGACCAGTATTACAAACTGTGAGCACTGGGATGACTACTTGGATTCATTCAGACTAACAGAATTGCCATTGGATCAGGCCCATGAGAATCCATGTGGATCGGGAACACACACAAGAACTCTCTTGATAGCATCGAGTCCGAGCAACAGCAGTAGTAGTCATGCATGGCCGGAAATGGAACATGCATAGCACCTGCAGGTTACGTCCTCGGATGAATTGTAATACAAACTGCGTCATATTCCCTAACTTGCAGCCCTCTGCGTCGTCGATACCCTACAGACCCAACTGGTAATGAGATTGGTGTTCCGCACAAGATTGGTGGGTGTCAAAGGCGTGTGTGGAGGTCATTCCGATTCCCAGATTTGTCATGTCTGACTTCACATCAGTGTTACGCTTGGCATAGCAGTAGGTAAGTTGTATACTTTCGGAGCTTCTTAAAGCGGGTTGATCATTTGATATCGGCACAAGCCACGTTGCACAACTTGCAATGCGCCATGCAGCCTCCCTTGCCAGCAAAGGTCTTGACCAGCGGGGGGAAAGCATCTATCGCCCTTGATATGATTCATCACATTGACCTGAAGCTTTCAAATGCCATGTTCACAGTGTATATAGTACAGCTTTTGAAATCCTTCGGCTGCGATGTGATATCACGGGAAGAAGCGGTACTAGTAGGTGCTGATAGCTTCTTTTTAAACTAGTTGACGTCCAAGAGGACTCTGGGTAATTGTCAGTCCGTTTGTGTAGCCTGCATATTATCGCAGCTTCATCAAATTCAAAGCTGAGGTACCAGAAGGGAGCTGTTGGTACCATGATGATATCCACCGAATTATGTTGCATCAGATTACTACCACACGCAGCAAACGTTTCATTCTACGCGCCAGGATCTCTCTCAAGTCATGTCCAGAATCCACACAAAAGACCTCAAGTGCTGGCCCCGCCACTTGACATTACTGCAATATTATGTCATATGCATACCTGCACCATTATCATCCCCCGTACGGTGCGGTTGTGTTACGGCCACTTGACTCTGCACGGGACAAGTTGACAACAAGCCTGCAACAATATCAAGCACGGCCATGACAGGGGCGTAAATCCTTGGACCAACTCCATCACGTCCAAGGAATCCTGAAAACTCTTTGGAGGTGTGAGTTTGGGTGCCATCTGATCCACAAACTGCGTATGTACATGGGAGTCAATATTTTCAACAGCTACATTTACATCGTCCGTGCTGATGACCTACACAGATACAATTTGTCATTTGTTCTCAGTCTTTGCTGAAGCATGTCGGTAGTAGACCAACAAATGCGGCATCCGGGGCCAGCAAAATGTCCAAGGGTCATGCGTGAGTAAGGAAAAGGTCAACTGGCGACCCCTGCACTCGGTCTGTTGAAAATGACGATGCGGCATTTGAACACCGTTGCACAGGCATAACTACCTGGGGCTAGTATCTGGTGCTATACTTTTGCGTATAACATGCAGTACTGCAATGTCGGGGGAACGTCTGGTGTGAATGCATAACGGGCCACAGATTCTCCTCGTAGCAACGGCGCTCGAGGAGGCCAGTCAGCCCAGCCAGCCCAGGTATTTGTTCATTATGACACAATCCTATGCTTACTAGTAATTTAACATATGATCAAGAATAGCAGCTTCATTGCAAGAATCTACGTTGTAAGACAACCCCTCCATCTCACCCTAGAAGGCGCCAGGAATCTGCCCCTTCACGGCAATCATATACATTCAGAAGAACAAAAACGGAGCCGAGACCTAGGGCAAAATCCCTCACTGACTTCTTGTATTTAAAGACGTCTTTAATCTTTAAGGCCTTGAGGAAAACCAAGGACCTTCGATACCAAAGACTGTTATTAGTTGAATTGAGCTAAATTGCTCTAAGGCCTCTTTCCAAGCCCTTGTCACACTATGATCCCCGAGTGAATAATGCGCCAGCGATGCAAGTGCCAGATCAAGCGGATCACCGATGGAGACGATCTTCTTGGCCATTGCTCCACGAAGATGAAGGATCTCATCGTTGTCAGTGAACTTGAAACACGATTGGCAGTCACCCCCTAGGTCAGCATTGAAGCCTGTATAGCGTGTGTCGCCATTGTCATTTTGCGACGATACTTTGTTGGTCAGACACGAATTTCTGAAGTGCATTGTACGAAGAGAACTGCGTGGCGCTAATGGAATTGGACAGGAATCTGGCCGTATCTTGCGTCCAGTCAGGGACCCAAGAGGGTAGTAATAGCTTCTCGTTGTACGGCTCCGACTGGGACAGATATCGTGGACGGGCTGGCCGGTCGGTAAGAACGTCCAATCTCGCAGTTGACGCGAGGAAGGCTTTGGCAACACTAGCGCATATCTGCCGCATGTCCAGATCATAGCGAGGTTTAATTTTCAATGTACTATGCTCATGGCTCCAAAGAGCCCAAGCAAAGCAAAGATTCTGTCTCGGGGGTCTGTCGCTTCAGAATTCAATGCCATGGCCAGCAGATTTGGGTGTTGGCGACGCCCCAGTTTTGAGGTTTCCAAGTTCCTTTACAGAAAGAGGAAGGGAAAGCACTGTTCTACTTTTCCTAAAAGTTCGAAATTCAGTTGAGTGCTGGGCCGTAGTTCCCCATTTCCATGTTTTGCGGCCCGCCTGGCTTGTCGGACGAGCACATCGAGTATGGTCTCTAGATGCTGCCATTCCACAGCTCTCGAGTCACAAAGTAACACGACTTCTTTGGCCAACAAAAATTCTTGGAGGGCCGATACTCTTTGCCACCGTGGACGTTGCAGGAGTTTGATCAGGGCCTCTGTTAGTGTCAACTTTGCGGCTGATGCAGCATAAGGTGGAATGTCATGCAACATGTTTTCCAGCCGTTCACAGGGGTTTTCACAGCAGGCTCAATAGTCCATGGGAACGAATGGGAATGAAAGAGCGCCCAACATTGAATTTTCCTTGAGTTTCGGGAATAGGCGGAAGTTTTGGAAGGAGTTAAATACAATAGCACTTGTGTTGGACTCTTCGCCGAGCCATACAAGGACCCGAGTTGCATTTTGGTATATCAGGCTCATCTGAGAAACTTGGCTGTTCCTCTCATGAATGTTTGCCTGGTTGATACAAACAGCATCGACCCACAAGGCTCTAATCGAATTCACAAGCCTCAAACTACTCAGTGCAGCTGCAAGATGCCTTGTAACTTTAAATAACCTGCTATTAAGTATGATATCTCTTGTGGGGTTAAAGAGCCCCAGACATAAGACAGCGCTTCATAAGGCAATTCTTAATCCGGGTCAACTTCTTGAAGAGCGCACTTTGTGGGGGAAGAAGCATCGGCGTCTGGAAGTAAATGCAACAGGCGAATGTGATGGCTCTTTGCCAATTGGGAGTATACGCCACTTGCACTGTTAAGTGTTCTAGCATCCTCAACCTCGCTGTACAGATGCAAGTCATGCCTTGTACAGATGACGCTCCATTTTCGCGGTAGTTTGCGGAATTCAGCAGCGAGTCTTAAACGCCGTATTTCTGCGGGTGGCTGTGTTGACTCCAGCATATGGATGAACAGTTGGTGTATGATTTTGGAAAAGACCACCGCCTCGTAGATAGTAGTCACTGCATCGCACTCGTCTATGACGACCCGAAGTCTTAAGACGAGATGAGGCAGGGGCTTAACGCTGTACCGACTTCCTGCATCGTGCAGAAAATGCCTGTGTTGTCACAAATCGCTGACCAATTGTGAGAAAAGTCTGTCAGGTATATCAAGGGGAATTTCATTCAATAGTTAGCTAGACAAGAAGTTATAGCGCTTTAGCCCAAGCACATTCAGATGGTGCTGAGTGCGACCAACCAACTTGGCCATGACGGATAGGAATCTAGTTCTGTGGACTTTCCGCGCCCAATTCGTTTACGCAGGACATTCAATGTTCTTACGAGGCCTAGAACTCGGCGACTCGTCCACATCGCCGACCTCAAAAGGCCACATTTTGTCGTTTCGCGCCACATGCACCGTTAAGTCCCACCAGACCAGTCTACATGTATCTCGGCAAGGCTCTTCCGAGCGCACCAGTCATCATCCTCACCAGTACATACTCAGCCACCAGCATGAACCTAGTTGCCGTTGAACACCTTTGCTCGGCTTCACAACATACCCCCTTTCGGCATGGCTCTTTCGTATATCTTCTCTGCCGTGAACTCTGTTATAAGTATTCCACCCCGCACGCCATTGCTGGCCATCATGTTCGATGCTTTCGTGAAAGTTTCAGGAAAGGCACATCGATAGCTGCGCACTATACTTGTTACTATTACATGTTGCTTCCCACAAGACGCACTCATCATCTTTGCTCTTTCTTCATCAGCGAATATCTCTAAAGAGAGTCGTCACATATTATACTCTCGCGGCAGCCATGTCGACTGCGCCACTACCAGACCACTGTATGTCACATATTTCCCACATGATCCATCCCATATTGAACGACGCATCCAAGATGCGGTGCTAGAAGTCCCCGAGGGGGCTCCGATGCAAGAAATACGCGACGCCTACATGCGGCAAGCCTCTCCCCCGTCAAATCCTAAACCGCGGCCGAAAAGTATGTCCACTAACAATCCCCCTCCCAGCGCTGCATTGGCAAGCCACCCCGACGGAATTCCGCTCGACTCCTCGGAGCACGAGCGCGACGCGCGCATCCGCAGATACCATCTCATAAACGACGCATACTATAACCTCTCCGATGCCACCCGCCGCACGCACTACGACGCCCAGCGCAGGCCCTCCGCTCCGCCAACCCAAGAAGCGGATCCATTTGAAGAGGCTGAGGAGATCTCACGGCAGCCCGGGGTTACTGGGGAGGCCAATGGTGACGACGATCAGCAGCTTAGGGAAGATGCCCAGTTCAAAGATGTATTTGAGGGGGAGATGCGGGAGAATGATATGGCAGAAGATGGGACGAATATGCCGAAAACAGCGTTTTGGAGCTTGATTGGGGGTGTGACGGGTGGTACGCTGGCATTTATTATCACGGGTCCGCCCGGGATTCCTGCGGGTATAGTGATTGGGAGCACAGCTGGGAAAATAAGGGATGCAAGGGGGAAGAGTGTGTATGAGGTGTATAATGTGAGTGCATCGTGGCCCGGTGTAATTGATGTGACATGTGCTAACGAGTGGTGCTGGTCTAGTTGCTGGACCATGAAGGCAGGGAGGATATGCTTCACGAGCTGCAAAGGAAATTATTTAGCCCTTTTGCTGGAGAGTGAGTGCCGGCATACAGACGGTATGGTCGGTGACACGGAAGACATTGACGAGTCTTCCCAATCTCTGCGGGCGGGCGAAATCTTTCTACCCCGAATGTGTTTCCCAATGTGGTAATTTCCTACGACCAGTGACGTAACTTTACATGGGGATCCCCGGCTGTCTCCAACCTCCCGTCCCCTCATGTCGAGTCCAGATGTCCCTTTTCTGCCCCAACTTTGTACCCACCAAGTCGCCAACTCGACCTGCCGTACCAAACACCTGTTGCCATCGAGGATCCATGTCAAAGACTAGCTCCTAGCATTGAGTATCAAAGGTCATCACCACTGGGGCACCCGGTATAAAAATCGAGTCAAGCTCACACCACCGTGTCCCATCCCAGAACCGGATTCATATTATCCTCTCTACTCACAATGACGTCCAAGTTGGCTCAAAAATACGAAATCAATGCCGACATAGGCGAAGGATTCGGCCGATGGAAGATGGTAAGCGCCGCAGTCGCACCCCCGCATCATCTCTCGAGTCTCTCACCAACACAAACGCCCAGGGCCCAGACGAGGAGCTCATACCCTTTCTCGACGCCGCAAACATTGCGTGCGGATTCCACGCCGGCGACCCCTCCATCATGCTCAAGACGGTCCGCCTCTGCAAGCAGCACAATGTCAGAGTAGGCGCGCACCCCGGGCTGCAGGACCTCTTCGGCTTCGGCCGCAGAAAGATCGAAACCGACCCCGGCGACATGTACGCCATGGTTCTCTACCAGGTCGGCGCCCTCAAGGCCATGCTGGATGCCGAGGGCGTCCCGCTGTCCCACATCAAGCCACACGGCGAACTGTTCTTTTACATGCAGCGAGACCGGGGCATCATGAAGGCCGTCCTGGAAGCCTGCGCCCCGTTCAACGTCCCCGTCTACGCGTGCCAAAACCCAGAACAGGAGGCCATGTGCGCCGAGATGGGGATCCTCTTCCAGGGCGAATTGTACGTCGACATTGACTATTCGCCCGAGGGAAAGCTCGTCCCCGTGTCGCAGTCGAATCCTGTCACGCCGGAATTGTGTCAAGAGCGTGTCCTCGCTGCCATGACGATGGATATTGGACGAGATATTAACTGGACGCCGTTTGTGTTTGGGTTTGACGGCAAGCCCTTTAGCATTTGTCTTCACTCGGATGCGCCGACGGTTTTGCAAAACGTCAAGTTGGTGCGTAGGGCGGTGGATCAAGTCAACAAGGAAAAGTTTTTGAAAAGAGAAAATTAACGTTGTTATCGGTTATGCTGTATTGCGTGGTGAATTACGGTTAGCTTACCTAGGTACGGGTAGAATATCGTGTTCTTACATGGCTTATATGATTATCTGGCCTTTTTTTACTCAACTTGATGCATGGTATCGGAATTTCTTAATTAATTATGTTAGGGAGATACCGATGTAAGCATTATATTAGGCAAGGCCCAGCGATCGCATTTACGTTTCGACCAAGTGGATTGGCGATGCGGTCAGTACGGTTCCGGGCATACTTGCTGGAAACCAAACCAAGTTCCTCCCTTGGGATATTACTTCTCGTATTTAAAAGGTCGCAGGTAATTGATTGATATCTCTACCTCCTCGCTGTTAGGCTGACATATAATTTTTAAAACTAGGATATCGATATGTCTAGTTGTAATTACTATAGTTACTACAACATGGATCGTTGATAAAGTTGTTGGGGCCCTGCCTCGATACCAACCGGACATAATAGGTATCCTTTGAGTATCCATTATACAAATGAACTAGTATATAATAGTAATAAATCCCTCTCTTAATTAGTACTCGGTAGCGAAGAGAAAACGAAAAGAAAAGTATCAAGTTTAAAAAGTATTCCACTCCATTATAACCAAGCGCAATCCACATATGAAAGGACCGAGGTTATTCGGTAAGCATTGAGGCCATCAATGTATTTTGTCAACCCCCTAAACAGCAGCGCCAACAGCCTTGCAGAGGCTACCCGTCGAAACATTCACGTCGCCGCCAACCGTAATATCGCAGAGAGTGTCAGTCGTGCTTTTCGCCATGGTCCCAGCAGCATTACCAACAGCATCTGCGGCGCCCTTGACCATGTTCCCGGCCGTACCAGCGGCATTACCAACAGCATCAGCCGCGCCCTTGGCCATGTTTCCTGCTGTCCCGGCAGCTTGACTAACGGCCTCTACCGACCCCTTTACCATGTTCCCGGCTGCGCTCTGCGCAGCTTTGCAAAGATCGCCCGTCGAAACATTAACGTCGCCGCCAACGGTGATGTCGCAGAGAGTGTCGGTGGTGCCCTTCATAACAGACCCGGCAGCATTGCTCACGGTGTCTACCGAGCCCTTGACCATGTTCCCGGCCGCGCCGACGGCTTCGCCTGCCATGTCTGCCGTGCCCTTTGCCATGCTCTTTGCTGCCTCGACGGTACCGTCGGCGAGTTGTGCCGTGCCCTTGGCAACGTTTTGGGCAGCGTCGCCAACTGCATTCATCGTGTCCTTTGCAGCGCTTCCGACAGCAGCACACATGGGACCTGTCGACGTCTGTACAACGCCTCCAACCGAGATGTCGCAGAGGGTGTCGGTCATGCCTTTGGTAACGGTCCCGGCCGCATTGCCGACAGCTTCTACCGAGCCTTTGGCAGCACCCTGGACACCCTTGGCTGCCCCGGCCATACTGCCCATCAAGCTGAAGGGCCTGGCAAGACCAAGGGCAGCAAAGGGCAGCCCGATGATGACTGGACGCATTTTGATGGTTTGTGTATTTGAATGAAATTTGGGTATAATAGTACTGACGCCTGGCATTCTGGGCTGGTCATGGTTGATCTTTAAATCGGCCAGACGAGCATAGTCGTTGGGCTGGGCGATTGCGCGTGCTCCGTCAGGGGGGTTACCCGTCTTGAGCTTAGCATGAGTCTGCAAATTGTCGTACCTGACTAGTTATTCTGTTCCGGATTTAGGTGAGTGAAGACGGCTATCGCATAATGGTGTCTAACAATGGGCAAATTTGTACTCCATCATATACGAGGCTGCGCACGGGCTGATGCGGTGATGCCCACTTATAGACTCGAGCAACCGCTTGAGTTTTGACGTTGCCAAGATGATAATTTTCGTTATCTTCTCCCTTTAAATCCCCGTGCCCCATACAATGTGGTCCAATGCAACACTCCAGGTGCATGGTCTCCAAATGCTTTCTTGGATTTTCTTCAATCATGATATCTGCTTCCAATCACAACAGTCGCGCCGAAAAAGTTAATGAGGCAGGAAATTCTTCCCAGCTCGTCTCTGTCTGGTGCCTTTTGTTTATCCCAAACCATCATTCAATATTCAAACGTGTCCAAGCGCAGGCTTCTACGTCCATCAACCAGAAGCTTACGTGGATCAATTCAATATTGTATCAAAGGCCAAGCCGCCTGGCCACATGGACCTACAACTGAAGCAACTAATTGCCCGTGCATTCGTATCCCTTGGGGCCTGGTGCGTCGTACGTTGACCCTCTGTTTATCCACAGGACGGGATTATGTAACTCGGCGTATCGCTTAACTAATAATGACATCGGCCCCCCGCAAGATCCTCAGTACGTAAAGAGATTAAGCTGATGGGCAGCCTCCGGAACCATATATACGTAAGACTATGAGATGAATCCGTCATGATACGAATATCAACAGCGTAATCTCTATTATTTTCAAGTGTATATCTATGAATTAAAGTGTCCGGCTACTTGTCTCAGACGAGTAGTAGTTTTCAGTATATTAATAGCATCAAGATATATTGCCCTCTATTCACCTGATCTGCGAGATTTATGTCAATGTTGCATTGAGAATATCTGGTGACTAGTTTCTTAATGAAGAGGGAAATCCTCAGGCTTGCTCTTGCTTCTATCAATCCATACTTTAGATGCAAGGGGCACTATAACGCTCGTAGTGCCGGTCCGTAATAGACTCCGTTGCTACATGTAACTTGCTTTTGTGTTCACATAATTACCTCCTACTTAAAACAATCAATGCTCTTAATACTGTTACATGTGATTGTTTCATTATTAGACGCCTCGGAATTGGCCCCATATCATGATAACAGCATTTACCACAAGTTAAGTGTTCAGTCCAGAGGGTTTTGAAAAATCCTTCAGGGTAGATGGAGCATGACGCATTGTCTCGGACATGGATGCAAACTCCTGCGGGTGTTTATACAGTCTCTAAAAACGCCGTATCAAACACCAACAGACCAGACATGACATGTTTGATAGGATGGCTGTAGATGAGGAACAAATGCGGCCGAGAACGTTAACTGCGGGGATACCACTCCCTACCCGGAACCATGCCTCGCAATCACTCCATCACGAGGATAGCTCCGGTCCACCGACGGGTTACACCAAATCGTCATCAAGGTCGTAGGAAGTGGTCGACTTTCTACCCCACGCCGATATTACCGCATCGAGCAACCCCGCCATCTTGAAGACGGCATAAACACAAACTACCCCAATCTCCACTCCATTTTCCCATCGTCCGGACTCCTCTTCGATATTATCACGGCCAAGTACATCGCTTGATATCCCCCCAAGACGGGCCATGGGGTCGACTGGCCCCTTCACATCAGAGCACTCACTTGGCTATATCAATCACTAATCCCCGTTTTGATGCGTCAATTGCTATTCTACTCAGTCTTCCTCGCCCTATATTCTCCACCACCATGGGAAGCATCAAAGTCACTTCGCTGCGCAACATCCGCAAAGTCTTAATCGCCAACAGGGGCGAGATTGCCGTCCGATGCATCAAGGCCTGTAGAGAAGTACAAGTCCACAGCGTCGCTATATTCACACATGCCGACGCGACCTCGCTGCATGTCACGCTGGCAGACGAGGCAGTGCTGCTACCAGGAGACGACGGCACTGCCTATACAGACGGGTAAGCTCTCCGATTTCCCCTCGTCACGACAACTTTGTTAACGCCGACTAGTGAGGCCATTCTGGACATTTGTAAAAAAACGGACGCCGATGCCGTTTTCCCCGGGTACGGCTTCTTGAGCGAAAATGCCGAATTCGCCCGTGCCGTTTCTTCAGCCGGCATCATCTTTGTCGGGCCCTCCTCAGCGTCCATCAAGGCCATGGGCCTCAAGCACGAAGCCAGAGCCATTGCCGAGGCTGCCAATGTCCCCGTTGTCCCGGGCACCCAGCTCCTGTCGTCTGCCGCAGAGGTCGTCAAGGCCGCAAGGGACCTGGGGTTCCCGGTGATGCTCAAGGCAACCGGTGGAGGCGGCGGCATGGGACTGCAGGCCTGCGATACCGAGATCGAGGTTGAAAAGGCCTTTGCCACGGTTCAGAGCCGCGCGAGCACCCTCTTCAAAAACAGCGGCGTCTTCTTGGAAAAGTACTACCCGCGGTCGCGCCACATCGAGGTCCAGGTAGCGGGCAACGGCGAGATCGTCATCGCATTCGGAGAGCGCGAGTGCTCGCTGCAGCGGCGGCATCAAAAGGTGATTGAGGAGTGCCCTAGTCCCTTTGTCGAGCGGCACTCCGGCCTCCGCGAGAGGATGCTGCAGGCGGCCATCAACTATGCCGCGCGGCTCAAGTACAAAAGCGTAGGCACGGTCGAGTTTCTCGTCGATGACGAGACCGCCGACTTCTTCTTCCTCGAGATGAATACGAGGCTGCAGGTCGAGCACGGCATCACCGAGTTGTGCTATGGAGTCGATCTTGTCCATTTGATGCTGCTGCAAGCCGACTACGAGCGTGGAGGTCATGTGGGAATACCCTCGGACATTCTCAGGGGTCTTCAGAGACACTCGCCGCGGGGATCGGCGATTGAGGCCCGAGTCTATGCCGAGGTGCCGCTGCGCGAGTTTGCTCCGAGCCCTGGCATTTTGCAGCTCGTCCACTGGCCACAGGGTGATGGCGTGCGAGTCGACACCTGGGTGAGAAGCGGCCAGCGCATCACGCCTCTTTACGACCCGTTGATTGGAAAGATAATGGTTCACAACCCTGACGGCCGAGGCGCTGCTCAGTCGAAAATGCTCGCGGCACTCCGCGATACCACTCTCCAGGGAACCCAATCCAACTTGGAATATCTGATCAGTATTGTCGCCTCAAACATCTTTATCAACGGGCGTACATTGACAAATTCTCTATCAATGTTCAAATTTAAAAGCTGCTCCCTCCAGGTCTTGGATCCTGGCGTCATGACAACCATTCAAGACTACCCGGGTCGCACCGCCGTGGGACACGGAGTGCCTCCGGGCGGTCCTATGGACGACCTCAGTGCTCGTGTAGCAAACAGCCTTGTTGGAAACGATTGGGGGGTTGAGCTTTTGGAAATTACTCTAGCCGGACCAGAGTTGCTATTTCATGAGGCGGCTGTCGTTGCAATTTGTGGCGCCGAGCTGCCAGTGACTGTCGACGGTACGCCTCAGCCCATGTGGTCCAGGGTCATTGTCAGCAAGGACCAGATACTAAAGCTGGGCAAGGTTTCTGGAAGCGGCACTAGAACCTACCTTGCTGTCAAAGGCGGGTTCCCCCAGATACCCAAGTTTCTTGGCTCCAAATCCACCGCCCCTGAGCTGGGCTTTGGTGGTCTGCAGGGACGGAAACTACAGGCCCATGATATTCTCGCTCTCGCCGAGGAGTCTGGGATTTGGGCCGCTGCTGCTGCCCCATTGTCATTGCCGGCAAAGGCAGTACCAGATTTTAGTATTACGAGTGTGGGCTGCCTCGACGGGCCATTTGGCTCCGACGATATCCTTACCCCTGAAGGGCGCAAGACCTTATACGAGGCCCAATGGGCAGTCAGCCACAACAGCGGCCGAAGTGGTGTGCGTTTGGAAGGGCCACGGTTGAAATGGGCCCGGACCTCGGGCGGCGGCGGCGGATCTCATCCGTCCAACGTCCTTGATTACGGGTATCCCAACGGTGGAGTCAACTTCACGGGGGAATCGCCCATCATCTTTGCGCATGACCGGCCGGATCTGGGTGGATTTGCCTGCCCGACGACACTGTGTTCCGCCGAGATGTGGAAAGTCGGCCAACTCAAGGCCGGCAACACTATACAGCTTCGGTCCGTGTCGTATGACACCGCTCTGGAGATTACGCGGAAGAAGGAAGAGTACCTCGGAGCAATCATCCTGTACGCACAAGGGTCTGCCTGTCAGATACCCCCACTGGACGTCGAGTTGAGCGATGAGCCTCCGTGTTCTATTCTCCATCAAACACCACCTTTGGGGAGCCATCCTCGGGTTACATATCGCCAGGGCGGTGACACCAGCATCATTGTCGAATATGGCCATCAACTACCGGACCTTCGGAACACAGCGTGCGTCCAACTCCTTGCAAACGGACTGTTGGCCGCAAACCTGGACGGCGTCCGGGGCGATCCCAACTTCGCCACTCTGACCGTACGGTTCGACCCGCTGCTCACGGAGCGATCTAAGCTTCTTGCACATCTCATCCATCTCGACGGCCAGATTGGAGAGACCACAGGAATCAAGATAGCAGCTCGACAAGTACGACTCCCCGTCTGCCTCGACCACACATCGCTCCGAGAGTCTGCGCAGCGATATATGGAGAATATCAGACCCTCGGCGGCTTACATGCCAGACAATGTAGAATACCTCCGCAAGAATAATGCTCTCAACGATAGACGCGATGTGTTTGACGCCATCCTCAAGGCTCCGTGGCTCACCGTGGCCGTGGGCTTCTACGTAGGAACACCAGTCATGTTCCCTCTCGATCCGTGGCGTGTGCTCACGGGCCAAAAATATAACCCAAGCCGCGTGTATACACCCGGAGGCTCTGTTGGCCTCGGCGGCTCACTGGTAGCAATCTATCCCGTCGCTGCCCCGGGAGGGTACCAGCTAATGGGCCGAACCTTGGGCGGCTGGGACTCGGGGGGGAACCGCCCTGGCTTTTCGCCGGAGAAGCCCTGGCTCTTCAACCATTTCGATCTGGTTACGTTTTACGAGGTGTCGGAAGAAGAGTACAACAAGATGGAGCAGGCGTTTGAGACTGGCCGCTATATTTTTGACATCACAGAGACCACAATAGACATGGATATATATATTGCGAGGTTTGACCAGGCGGCCAAGGACCCCGAGTATCAGGCTTGGAGAAGACGCCAAGTTGCGGCGTCGCAAGAGATGGGAGAGCTGGAACAGAAGCTTTTTGAGGAATGGACCCAGGCCAAAAGCTCGGGGGAAGGGGGGTCGTCATTTGAGGATGACGGCGTCGATTCTGGCAAGGTTGTCCTCATTGAGTCTCCTGTGGATGCCAATGTCTGGAAAGTACTGGTCAAGCAGGGTGATGTCCTAGAAAAGGGGCAGACGGTGGCAGTGCTGGAGGCAATGAAGATGGAAATTAATGTGGTGGTGAGCGACGACCAGGCAGGGGCTGTAGTATATACGATAAGTCAGCCGCCAGGAAGCGTTGTCCGGCCTGGGGCAGTAGTGGTGAGAGCTGTAAGACCAGAATGAAGAAGGAACGTTGAACCTATTGATGCTGGGAGTGGGGAGTGTGTTTATTTTTAATAATGATGTAACTAGTTCAAGAACGGAGGCTAGGGTATCCAGTTATTTGTCTTGGAATAAACTCATATGCATGTCTAGGTTGCGCATAACCCTAACCTGATATTTGACGCATTTAGACAAACATTGAACCGCCTGGTGCCTGTTCCCCACCCCATGTGCCGCTTCCGAGGTCAGACCCACCCCCACCACCACCCCACACGGAGCCACATGGCTTGAGCCGTTCATCTCAACGTCGGTCATCTCTCGCCGTACGCTCATGCACTGATTGTCACCCTTGGCCATAACCAACACTCAAAGATTGAAGCAATCCCAACAGAAAGGTTCGTAGCCAAGTTGTTTGATAGAGCTAAGCGAGGTTCCGTCCGTGGGCAAAGCGAATAGAGGCTATCTTGCCACGCCCCGCCCTCGGACGGCGTACCCCCTTCCTCAATCTGTTGGCCTCATCCGGCTGCTACTGCGCATGCATAGCCACCAGACGCCTGCCTGCCATCATGTCTGACAAGTACAATACAGTCCACTCTCATCATGACGATTTAATGCCCTAAGCACTCACCACCAGTTCGGCTTCACCCATGCAAGATGAACGGTCGGCCCCGTCTTCCAGTCGCACCTTGCAAGTTCTGTCATAGAGAGTTCAAGCGGCAAGAACACTTAGTCCGGCATCTGCGTACCCGTAAGCATCTATTTGGTGTTGTTTTTCGATGTATTCTCATGCTGACTTGTATCGAGACACTCGAGAACGTCCGTTTGCATGTTCTTGTGGGCGAATGTTTTCAAGACAGTAGGTCATGACGCCACCGGCAAATTCAACCCGTGTCGATAACGGTAACGCTTACTTGTTACTGTTCGTCTCTAGAGACTTGCTCAATCGTCATCGTCGGCTCTCACAATGCTCAGAATCAACTTCAAACAAACATCAAAATACACGGTCCTTGGTCTCGAATAGAGTTCAGGGGCATGCATCATCCCTCCGCTATCCGTCTGAGCATGGAGCATCATTTCTGTCCGAAGGCACCAGCTCCGAGGGGGCAATACAAGCTAACACAAGACCGACCGCGAACGCGAGCAATTTGACCCCTACCGAGTATTCTCAGGAGCAGCTTATGGGCAAGTTCTCAATACATCTTGGCACCATGAACCAGGAGCAAGACTTCTGCGATGATTCTGAAAACAGAGGCCTACCTGCTCATATTCATCACGATACTGGCACGGCCATCGACACCAGCCCTGATTTTATGCAAACACAGCCTTTTGACATCGAGTTTCTTTCAAACGAAACAGGCATGCTCAATGACTATCTTCTGGACATTTTCCCGCATATAGACTATCAGGAAGCAGCGTTCAAAGACGACTCTCGTCATGATGGCGGCACTGAAGCACCGGCCGAAGCACCAAACTCTAATACACATGTTTCTCCAGATGTAATTCAAGCCGGCGGGCCACCGAGACAGTCCGAGATTGTGGCCGACCAATCCCGTGTTGTTGACCACAATCAAAGCTCAACAAGACACATGGATGAGGAGCACAGCAGGGTCAACAAAACACTCGACGCCATTGATGACATTGTACCAACGAATCCATGGTCCATTTCCACCGCAGCTTACGACAGGTTGGCTGCTGAGGTCATGAAGCATAAACACGTCTTGCCAAGTCCCTACACTCTGCCCAGCCGCCATAGGCTGTCCAGGTTTGTCGCAAGCTGGATTCGTGGCTTCCACCCTCACCTACCCTTTCTCCATCTCCCGACAACCAGTCTGGATTCCATGACGCCCATGTTGTTGTTAACCCTTGCAGCTACCGGCTCATTCTACGGCTTTGAACACACTCACGGATACGCCATGTATTTTATTGCCAAGTCCATCATCACAGAGGAGCTCGAGAAACGTCGTCATACGGCCAATCTATACCTGCTCCGGAGCTTTCCTCGATATGCCCAACTTCCCATCTCTCCACAGTCTGCCACGACATTCCGACCAACGCCACCCGCCACCATTGACATGGAACTGCTCCAAGCTTTGCTAGTGCTTGTCCTCACCATGTCTTGGCTTGATGGGCCTCTTGCTCAAAATGCACTCGCAATGAGCAGCCAGCTTGCCTCACTCACTCGTGAAAGCCTAGCCTGTCTGCACTTGACTGACAACAACGACAACTGGGTGGACTGGGCCCGCGACGAGGAGCAGCGTCGCACCATTCTTTCTGCCTATTTTGTTCTAAACATTCAGACTATTTGCTTCAATGTACCGCCTCAAATCGCCGTTTCGGAGATGAACCTGCCGCTCCCATGCTCGGAAGCGGAATTCAAGGCCTCGAATTCCAAGGCCTGGTGTCGGCTACAGAAAAAGAATCCTCGCCGGCCAGTATTCGCACACTGCCTCGAGCAGCTTCTGTCCGGGAAACCCCTGGATAAGCAGGCGCCAGTAACGGAATTCGGCAACTACATGCTTCTGCAAGGCCTATTGATGCAAATCTACTTTGAACGCCAGGCCGCATCAACTCTAGTAAATCCGACATCAAGCCTGCCGACAAGCACCATCTCGCTATATGATTCGGCCATTGATGCGTGGGAGTCCTGTTGGGATCCGGCCATTGAATCTGCGCTGGACCCATCGGCTTCATCTCATGGACCGCTCGCCTTCAATTCCACCGCCATGCTTCGCCTGGCGCATATCCATCTCGCCGTCGGCCTGCAATGCCAGTGCGCACTTCGCTCGCGCAACCCCAGGGTCATCGCGCAGGCGTTTGAAGCACATAATCCCATTCCGCTCCGTTCCCCGCACCTGGACCAGGCAGCTTCACATGCCATCTACGCGTTGAGGATACCAATACGAGTCGGCATCGCTTTCGTAGCTCGAGGCCGAACGGGGCACTGGAGCGTTCAGCACGCCATTAGCAATTTTGCTTGTGCTCTCTTCTTGGCCCATTGGCTGGAAAATATCTTCGGCCTCGTTTCTTCGAACCCCGACGGGCTGGAGGGTCTCCGGTCTGAGGAGAAGCGTCTGCTCTTTACCATTGAGCGGCTCATTGAAGAAACCGACTTGGAGGACTCTCTGGGCCCAAAGGACCTCTATCCTAGTCGCATACGACGCCTGGCGGTGGCTGTAGTGAGACTCTGGGCCGAGACATGTACGGGCATTCAAGTTTTTGAGATTGTACATGTTATTGGGGAAACGCTTACCCTTGTTGCAGAGATGATTGAGAGCCGTCTATAACAACACGGGCGGGCGTCCCATGTGGCAACCCGTTATTAAGCCTCAGTGATTACTGCTACGTTTCTGCATCTGTGTTCTCTTGAATTATTCATCGGAAATCAGTACTGCGCATGACCAGCTTAGAGGATCAACAAGTTCAAATCAAGCGGCTTGCGTATCAAGGTCTCTGAGAGACCGTTGTCGCCGAGGTGCCCCACGGGTAGCAGCTTGGTAACCCAGCACTGGAGAAACAAGCAACTTTGCAAAGGGCTCGACTGGACTTGGGGTGTGTACAAAATAGAATATTCTACGTCGTTGTCTGTATTCCAACGGCCCTACCAGGGACTGAGTCGACATCTGCAGGGACAAATGTTGTTAACGAGTCCACCCCTTTTCCATGCATATTTACATCATGGTCTTTTACTTGATGCCGATACATGTCACTGCAATGGTTGGAAGTGTTGGATGAATAGGCCGGGGTCATGCACCAACCATGCCATCAGCTTGGTGGGTGGCAGGCTCATGGAATTCCATTGCTCCTGCTGGGTAGGAAACAGAGTTGAGCAGCATCAGCATGCCTGGACAGCTGCTCAACGTCTCGAGACTTTCTTCCATGTTCCCGCATCATAGACAAAAGCTTGGAAACAGAGTCTGCACGCTGTGGTCGTTTGTATTCGATCGAGAGTTTGGTCTTGTGCGCTGGGATTCGAGGGCTCGAAAATCGATCCAAGCTCGATGCTCTGCAGAGAATTGAGGAGCCCAGATTTGCATACTTGGAGTGATAAACACTTGCACAATGGTGAAAAGACACGTCGGGCTTCTTGCTAACATATCCCGCTACGTTGAGCGGCATCAATGCGATTAGATATTTGAGACTGGGCGCATAGACTGTCTGTGTCCAATTGGCACCGGATTGTTGACATTGTGAATGGAGCGAATGAGGGCTTTAGTCATGAGAGAAAGAGCTCGGAGTGAAAGTGCTGGCCGGCATTTGTCCACAAGTGAGTGGGTCTACCTCGCAGCCTCAAGATCCATCGCTTCGACGCACACACAAATGCACCGACCCGCCAGGAAAAACTCTTAGTCCGAGTATCTAGGGCTAGGGCATTCGCAAAATGGGCGTATTGTGGGGCACTCCAACAGATCCGACATTTGCGTGCATCTTTTTCGTTCCCCATCCAGCACACCACGCCAACCGATCGTGACCCCGACTTCACGCCCAGCAAAGTCATCGGTAATTTGCGACCAGCAAACGATACGTCTACTAAACCGCCATCATGTCGCACGAGTCTGTTTGGTACAGCCGCCCCCGCGAGTTCGGCAAGGGCTCCCGCCAATGGTGCGTCTCTTGAACATTCCGGCCGTCGCGATATTTCAAATATACTCACAAAGATGGTGTTTAGCCGAGTCTGCGCCCACCAGGCCGGTTTGATCCGCAAGTACGGATTGAACCTCTGCCGTCAGTGCTTCCGTGAGCGTGCTGCTCAGATCGGATTCCAGAAGGTAATTTTTTGCACCGAAACGAAGCTCGAACTATCGAAAGGACTCGCCAGGATTGACTTGTGGGAACTAGTTCCGATAAATGTTTTGTGTTCCGAGCATTTCCATTTTCCGTTGACGACATGCAACATGCATCTTGGGCTGGCCGAATGTGACGAATAGATCAGGTTTCGAAGGGATTTGCACGATGGTTTTCCGGCGCTATTCGCGAAAAATTGCGGCGTAGCGGTAAATTGGGTCCAGCTAGCACAAAGGGAAAAAAAAATAACATTTGGAATCATTGTGGACAACCACCCCGACTACTTGCTCCGACGAGATATATACTTGCTTCGTACCGCTTAGCAGTGCTTTCGCCTTGATGCTTCACTGTGGAGTCTTCTCACGATGTGTCGCTTACCAGTTATGGTACCTTCATATCACTCGACTTTAGTTGATGATTGTGGGCTGCTATTCATACATGGAATCAGCAGTCGGGATCATGGTCGGGCGTTGTATTGCACGGTTGATGCTGCGTTTATTGATCAACAGTGGTCATTGCACTCCAAAGCCATCGTCCCTTGTTCCACGATGCGACAGACACGCTCCCAGCAACTCGCCCAATAATGAGTTGACACCCATGTGCCCAATGTCGAGCTATGAATATTTTAAATGTGACTGAAACTGCTCATCAAGTCCAGCAGTCAAATCAGCGAGCGTCTCGCAGACTCGGCAAATTTCGTAGGCGACAGCCAGGATAACCGAGCGCTTCTTGATCCTGGTTTACTTTTTTGATGCTCTATAAATAGGATTATCCGTATACTGCACATGTGGCATTACAAAACTCGTCCCATGGCGTTCCAAGTAGACGTTGTAGATGCAGATCATAGCTACAAGAAGAAACAGTAGAGTTTGGTCTAATCAAGCTACTAGTAAGCTGAGGGGAGTAGTATATCTTGGCAGAGTGCGCAATGTGTTTTTAGTTTCCTGGGTATCTAAGCCGGAATAACATTGGTGGGTACGTTCAATCGTGGGAAGTGTAGATATCCAACAACAACAACGACAAAGGTGAAATTCCCTTCATACAGAAACCGCTTTTTGGTCTGCTATACATGAGTGAGTTTGATTCATTCATAGGATCTCTTTGATTAATTATTACCTAGACTGCGGGATATATCATTAACACATGATGAGTGCCACAAACACGATCCAAAAATTCTACTGTTCCATTTAGGGTAGGCCTTCAAATGTTGCCATCAATCGAATCCCTTGCACCTCATGATCGAGCATTGCCGAGTGCATATACCTTGTCTTATCCCGTCTACTCGATTCCCTTTCAATGAAGAAAAGTGTTCCCAGTTATTCTTATACGCATTATCTGAAACTGCCAATGGCCAGGGACCAAGCTCCTTCAACTACCCGATGACGTGGATCAGGGTTAGGGTTAGGACACCCCCGCATCATCCTGTCAAATTCACATGGTCGAAGACCTTGTACAATTGTCTTGTCGTATTGAACTCAAGCACACTAAAGCACGACGTCAAATCGTCGAGGAACAGCGGGGCAGAGCTGTGCGATGGCTTCTTACAGCCCGACTCGAGTCGACGGAAGCGACGAGGTCGGACCTCTCCGCCGCAGTTTCAATTGCTATACACTAGAAAGCCAGAAAGGCAGTTCTTGACGACGCCAATATCTGAAATGAATTATATAACTTTTGTCGCTCACGCTGTTCATACCATGGACCATGCCGAACTGTACACGGCCCCCGTCGCTTGCTCTCGCCGTGATGAATCTCAATATGTACATTCGAAAAAAAAGTCCCTGCGAACATCTTCATCTTTCACATGTCGATTTGCCATCACCACATCTTTTGCCAGTCTTTGCACAGGCCGAAAACCTCGCGGCAGAATTTCCCATATTCCACAACCAAATTGGTGTGATGCCACGAACCCAAGGCCGCGTGGGCAAGTCTTGCGTCCGGGTGGTCCCACGACTTTTCGCCCATTCTGCTATAACTCTCTCTTGTCGGGCTGCGCAATGTCCTCGTCAGCAAATCAAGTGGGAAAACCGATGCGTTGGTAATGTGCAGCATGCGCGGGGAGATGTGTACCTGAATCCGGTCATGGGGAGAATCAAGACATCGCCAGCGAGCTTCGTCTTCCCATTGTCCTTGAGACCCGTCAGGGCGTCCCACCTCAGACCTTCCCGCTCTTCCAGCCATTTGCGCGTCACCTCCGTGACGGCCGCGGGCCCGGTGCGCGTGAGCGGATCGTAGTGCAGCTGGGAGAGGCCGCCGGTGGACGTGTGCAGCGCCGCCTGTTTGGCCTCGCTGGCCTTGTCGACGAGGCGGTCGAGGAACCGTTGCAGAATGGGGTGGCGAGGGGCCGACGCCAGTGCCCAGTTTGTGAGCTGAATGGCGTACGTGTATCCCATGCGCCAGTGGGCGTCGGTTTTCGGATCCGAGTCGCATTCAATTCCCCATATGGCGTTGACGGGTTGAGCAGCCTGCGCGGGTGTCTGCAGGAGCCGACGCCGCGCGGCGCTGTCAAGGCCATGCGTTTTGCCCGTCAGTTCGTCGGTCCATTCTGCAATGTCGGATTGCTGAATCCAACGGGCGGGATGTTGGAGAGGTTTCGTGTCAATGTCCCCGTACTGGAGTTGTCAGCTCGGGGTTTTGACCAGGATTCTGCGGGCATGTTGCTCGGCACTTACGATGCCTCCAAACCATTTGCACACCATGATTCTGAAAATATCCACCTTTTCCACTGGCGAGAACACGTTGGTGAAGTCGTCTGCCAAGGGTGACTCGAGTTCCTTGACCAGGGACAAGACGCCTTGGTCATCCCAAAGAAAATACGCCATGGGGCTACTGCCCTCCTCGGGCAATGTAGAGTGTGTAAGCCAAGTTTCAACAAAAGAGACGATTCTTGCGTCTGTGCCGTTTAGCCGCGCTGTATTCCATTTTTGATGAACGATTAACGGGATATTTGAAAAGGGGATATGACGCTCGGGATGCGATTGAGCTGCTTGGGAAGCTATGCGTGCAGCCTCGATGATGGTTCGCGGTGGGGTTTGGTCGCTCTTCATCCATTCGGGGGGAATGTACCATGCTGCGAGTGAGTGTCAGCGCCCTGTATTTGCCCTTGAATTTGAGGTGCAAAGTAGTCAGTGGTAGTAGATTGACGCTCACCTCCTCCTTTTCCCCGGAAAGAATGTATATGCTTGTAAACAAGAGGAAAGCCTCTTCGCAAGGCTTCGTCATCCAACGACTGTCGAGGCGGTCGCTTGTGGGCCAGCAGAACCCACGCTATCAGGCAGAATGCAAGAGCTGAGATGATTGCAAGCTTATATTGGAACCGCCGTGCCAGTCGAGGAGCAATCATGTTCGAGGTCGAGCAGACGTACAAATCAACGTGAGCAGGCCGACATCAGCCAGTTTGATCCTTGGAGAAGAGAACAGCATTGAAGCTACTTGGTGCTGGGCAGCTGGCGAGTGGCTGTTGTAATCTTCCATGTCCCAACATTGAACTCATTGACGTCTATACCCCACGCTGAGCAGAATTACGCACGCAGCATGGGTGCCCCTGACGATGATGTGATTGGACGAGAACATTGGGGTTGAAACGCCACAGGGGAAACAAGGCCTGTGAATGCCTTTGTGGAGTGGAGTGGACAGGAACTCTGAACGGCGATTGGCAATTGCCCAATCAGGTCAATGGTTCGAATCTGGATCAAGATGCTGTTGTCGTCATGGTTGTACGCGTCATGAAAATTTGAATATATTTTTGCCCCTTGGCTAAATAGGAGCACGCTCATGGTTCACCAAGCTACTCCGTACATGCTGGGGAAGTGACCGACAGCCCTTCGACTGAGACAAATTGATTCGTCTCCCGATGTAGTACGACGCATCGGGGGCCCAACCAACAGACCTGTAGCCCTTGTCCTTTTTGCTTCTCTTTTTGCCCGTTTGACAAGACCTGTGTGACGCGGGAACTGCCCATCCGTCAGGCAGTGCTCCGTGGGGCTTGCATGCAAGCATACCCAACTGGAAATGTCGGGCTGGGTCAATCTTGAACCTTATCGCTGGTGTCCTGAATCATGTATAACATTCTTACTGTCTTGTCTCCCTTTACTATACAGCTGTATCTGCCAGAACTAGCTATGCAAGTTGGCTAATTCCTTGAATACAATGCAATAATCGTTGCGTAGTCCTCTGCCATCCGTTTCCCAGACTTTCATCGTCGTTTCCCTTGTATCAAGGTTGGCTCGCCCGGAAAGAACCGCTACCTCGTATAATAGTCTCTTAATATCCCGATGTACATGTATATACCGGCTCTGGACAAGATTGTCAACAATGGCGAGCGGGCCATCAAGCAAGCTAAACGTACCCAAAAACTAAGGCGCCAATGACCAAAGGCATCAATTCATAAATGTCTCTGCGAGAGGATTCCATGTTGCGAAAGGACTGTGGTGATGGTTGTGATTACATGGGAGTTGTACGGAGCCGAGTCAAGTCTTAGTAGAGTTTTTTGTGCTCTTACATTGAGCGTGGAATATGCGGAGGAGGCGACAAGAAACTAGTAAAGGAAAAAAAAAGCAATACTGATGAAACAAAAGTGCTGTGTTGGGCGCAATCTGCCTTGCCCAGTCTTTTAATATGCTGTGCAACGCAAAGATTGGTTGGGGATTTTTCCAATCTTATTGATGACGTTGGTCGAGGATGCCGGCTTGTAATAATAAAGGTCCGTGACAAGCTCCCCGAAATCTGACAGATCCCAGTCGCTGGATGCTCTGGTCCAATTGTCCGTCTCAGCCAACGCAGGTAATTTAGGTCGACCGGTTGGTTGGCTGGTCTATTTTGGTCCATGTACACCCAACTTGACATTACATGACCCCGATTTAGAATCATGTACTACTGTGATGTCATGCCCGAATCAGCGTCCAATTTGTGACCTCTATTTTTGGTCGGCTCAGGGATGCCGTCGACTCACCATGCTGCAGGCTATGTATGTATCTCTAATGTCACTCTTGCTGCAGCGTAGATCGTAATAATTTTCTATTGACGTGTCAAAAGGCACCTGCGGAACACCATGGCAGTTGTCCCGGGCCTTGAACCACCCACCATCATCACCATCAACACCATTGTCAGAATCGTAACCCTATGGCCCTTCCCTTCTCTTACGCGTGCAGAAAACTTGAAGCAATGGACTAATCCAGCCATATCCCAACCAGCGAGCATCCCTAGAAAAACGGTGGAGAGTCTGTTCATATGTCTTCCTCTAACTTGGCCAGACCTCAATGGCCGTGGGTCCGATTTAAAACAGCCAACATTGAAGTCATTTGATTCCACATAATGGTTGTCTTGTCACGCCAGACTTTACAATTGACCTCTTGTCATTCTCTCTTAGGGACTCACATCGCCTCATTTCACCCTTCACCTGGATGTGTCTATCTTAGTCCTTCTTGCTTAAAAAATTGTAGGTGCATCAAGTACGTGGTTTTTCTGCAATGGCTCTACATATAAAACAAGATACCGCGCTGCAAGTGTTAGGTATGTTGGCTCTGATGAACCAGCCGGGCTGGGCTGGGGTCTACTGCGAGTTATGGCTATTCCTGGGATCACCGGCAATGTCTACATGTGCGCCTGTTGGGCAAATCAACCACCGACTTGGACATGGAACGGCAGTCTTGTCCTCGATAAACAAAAGGACAGAAACGAAAAAAAAATGCAGTTTTCTGTCCCGCACGAGCAACAGAAATGGTGGACTTGCTAGTTTACCCACTGAGACTAAGCCAATTCACCAACTTGTCCTCCTCGAACCATCGACATGATTGAATAATGGTTATACACAATAAAGCCAGAGAAAGAGACATTGTGCATGGAGAAGCACTCAACCACCAACAGCCTCACTTTCCTGCCCGATGCCGTGGTGGCTGTACCTGTTTTCCTTCGCTGTTGGCTCTACTCCTCGTTTGACGGGAGTCATGGCGGTGACGGACCTCGTTGGTGCATCTTGGCCTGGTCTTCCTGCATGACGTTTCTATTTCCGGAGATTATGATGAAAAGTACTAAATTTGCTGTAGCCGTTGACAATTAAGTTACAAGATGAATTCATGATGACGGAAAGAAAAGTATAAGTATGCTCGGATATTCCAGTCCAACCTACGAATTCAAACACAAACTCACAACCTATTAAACAATCGTCAGCCAAACATCTTCTTCAAACCTCCGCTCCTCTTTTTATTCACCCAATTCACACTTACAACTGTCATTCTCTCTTACCAATATGAAGTTCCTCAAAGCAGTGGGTGTTGCCATCATTTACGCTCAGGGAGCGCTCTCCATGCCAGCGAGTGCCGAAGAGGACTGCGGATCGCTTGGAGTCATGAGGGTTGACGAGGCCAAGCTCCCAGAGGGCGTGGACGCCTCCCAGGTCCGCAAGTGCCTCGGTCACCCGGAAGGACACGGGACCGACCATAGTGGGAAAGCTCTATTCGCGCGCGAGTGTGAGTTTAGATGGGCTTGGGGATGTAGCCGTGGTGGCTACTGCTGGAAATCCTGTGACCCGGACAACAACGGAAAATGGTGCTGGACTGCTGAAGCCTCAGGCCTCGGCCCGTGGATTCGGTGCTCGTCTTACAAAGACTGCGAGAGGAGTATGGCTTGTGGCGAAGGGGGTTGCGACGAGTGTGGATGTGGCTGCTAGACGTCTCTGCAGTCGTGAGCATTGCTATCTGAATCTGGGATGCATAATTGGTGTCAGTTACGGATCATATCCATCACCAAAGGTCTTGCGGCTGTTTTTAGAGCCAGCATGTGCTTTGCTCGTCTTTGGAGGAGATCTCGCCCTGGTTGCTTTGATGGAAAGGGCTTGGCGGTCTACAAAGTACTTGAACATTGAATAGTGAAATAACAGCTTGGTATCTATCTGACCCAGAAAGAACCTATCGATACTACTATCACACGGTCCAGCCACCAACGTCGGTCATATCTTAGCACTTGACAGCTGTATTGACAAAGCTGGATGTGAGGCTCCATCACGCTGCAGCCTTTTTAAGTAATTGCACGTTCTACAAGACAGTATATCCATTGGGAGCTGCATGCATGGGAGATATGCATAATGATAAGCTTGATTTGGCAAGGGCCTTACCCCTGGGCCCTTAATGCGTTCCACACACAAGAAAATGGGAAATGTGTCGTCATCAAAAAAAAAGCGTCCGGTAATACGGTATTTCGGCTTTAAATTGACGGAAATACCGTCCGCCCATGTTTCTCAGTGCCTACGAGGGCGGGACGTGTGCTACGACTTCAAAGACGTCCCATGCTCGCTTCACGTCCGAGAGTCAACGAACCAGTATGAAGCCGTCTCAAGACACCTGGTGCCGCTGCTTACGCTCATTGGAAACTGTCGACAGGGAGCAGTGATGATCCCCAAGACCCCTGCTCATTTCTGAGTATGAGACTAGAGCTTGCATGAAGCCCTCAGGGGTGCGCGCATACATTGATGGCCACATGTAGGCTAACAGGTGTCGATCAATGCTCAAGTATTCACGGCGCGGCCTCCACGAATATTGGAACGAAATCACAGTAATGGTGCCCCTGTTGATTGACCACGCCACCGTTCGGCTGCGGCCTGGGTGGCAAAATCAGTCCTAACATTACTGCATTAAGGCAAAAGTATTTCAAAGTGTTAGACTCTTGCGTTTCTGCGATGTAACAAGCGGAAGGGGGCAGACATGAATAGATGGAGAATTTGAACCGCGCATTGCGAGAACACATGTCGAGATTCCTGCAGATATTAACCCAACTTTGTCATATGCTTCGTTCCTATGCTTCTTTTCCTAGGCTGAGAAAGGGCCAGTGCCGTTGAAGGACGTTCTAGACTTTTACTTGTACAGACTTATATGTTTTACACCTTCCGACGCTATCACTAGAAACACCCGCGCAGCGAAAGGAAGCTCACGAGTATGACGCAACACAATGTCCATCAATAGCATTCGCCTGTGTCCTTGGTCCTCGATAGCAGGTTTGGTGAAGCGCCCGGGAGAGCAGCCTCGTACCGCCCCCGCTGGAGAAGCTCCTCCGTCTTTGAGCCATTTAATCTAAGCCGTCTGGTTATTTCTAGACCGGGTTATGATTTTAGAGCCAATCATGGATAGCAGCCAAGTGGGTGGTGCCTCCGGCTCTTCAGTGTTTCCAACAAGGACAAAAACATTGGGTTTAGCGTTGACAACTATGCATGGTCCCTTAATTGTATACGTACTAAGTGTGCTTAATATATTAGTATATTATCTAATATACACTTTAAGGACATTATATAAAAAGGCTGTGAAGCTGTTCAGGAAAATTAGTAAAGTTTCATGTTCGCAGGTTATCACAAGCTACAAGCAACCACTACTTAACCACAAGCTCGAGGTAAGCCCTCGCAACAAGAGTATTTCAAGTATCACTTAGACCGCCACACAGGCAAAGTTTCAACACCGTGGTTTAGTTCAAAGTGATATCACCACACCGGATTCAAAGCGGAGTAAAGTAAATAACAGTTCTATTTATCTAGCTATAAAGATATATTTTTATTTCCTCCCCCATACAATTAGCAATCTTATAGCTAATCGGCGTTCCATCTGCTAACATGGTTTCTGTGACTTTAGACAGTACCATACAAACATCCATTCACTTTATTAGCAAACGCCTGCGAGCCTCAGCAGTAAGCGCCCAGAAGGTCAAATTATCTATCTTATAAGAGTTCTTCCTGCTTATTTTATTAGTTATTGCCCTTAATAATATTTATAAATCCTTACACAAATATTTCTACGGTTCTTAAAAATACCAAGAACAGTATTAATAACAGTCCAACCATGTCATCCTATTATTCACCAAAGCGCTTAAAAGTCTAAACTTAGCTTCGTGGGGTCCTAGAATTTAAGGCTTTATCTAGGGAGCTAAGAAACATGTCAATTACCTGGGTTTCGTTGCGCTGACCGCGTTTGGCAACGATTAAATAATTTCAATGTTAGACGATCTTATCGAATGCGTCTTTCAAGCACGTCTAAAAACACTAACAGCTGGGTATGACCAAATCTAGGAGGCAGATTCTTATCTTTCCCTGTGATAACACGATGTAAGGCTATATAACCTTTGATTCCAAGTCGAGTTAAATAACTGGAATATGCGGAGGCAGGGCAATCAGCTGCACTAATAAAGTCCAAGTAACCTATATTGCTTCCTAAGTTTATATAAAATATTAAATTAGCTCTTCCATAATAAACCTCCCGCTGAGGCTCAGCATCTGGGCAGGGAACTTCGTCCTACTTTGCTTTACGTGCGTGTTATTTTGTCTGTTACTAGCCTTTAATTTCGGCTTTGGTCTTGATGAGACTAAGCTAGGAGGCCGAATAAACTTAGTTAGGGCAGCAGGGGAGTGGTTGTCTACTATTGCGATTAGCCAGGTGCAGATTCAGAATGAGGTCAACATGCTTGTAGTGCGACTTTGCAGAATGATATCTCCATCAAAGTCAAGTTGAGCCATTTGCGAGGCTTGACTTGAAGCATGATACGGTTTTACAAGGCGTAGGAGTGCTTGGGAGAGTTGGCACTGTAGGGAAGCTGAATTGTCTTGGTTCACAACCTGTGCTGCAGCACCGAGCGGTTCATCGTGCAATGGTAGCAAAGCAAAAGCTCTGCATAATCCGTTAATTTGGTCATTCGCCATGATTTTATGTGCTTTTACCCTAAACTTGAATGTAGCTACTTTAATATTTATAGGAACAGCGTTGTTCCGGAGTCTTTATTCTTTAAAACTGAACCATTCTGTTAGCCACCCCGGGGTGAACATTTGCACGAAATTTCATTCTATGCCGAAACTTCAACCCTTTGACAGCCCATCATGTTAGGCACTATAGTCCCCTTCTTCTCCATACTCCCCGTTTCTCTCATTGAAAATGAAAGCAATGAATAGTACCCGCAAATGTAAAGCGGCAAAATTTTAGCGCACGCTGTTCTCCCAGGCGAATGCATGGCAGGCAGCAAGCGCTGTGAATAAAGTGCTAGTGTGGTATCCAAGATACTGCTCAAGCTTTGAGATAGAGGGTGTACAAGTCTGGTCCTATGCTATGGCGTCCAAATGCAGTTTAAGGATTGGAAATAATGCTGTGGTCAAAGAGACGAAATCGAATGGACGCAGCCAAATGGGCGCCAAAAAACGAGTCAAATGGACAGCCAAATTACGCAGCCAGATGGGCAGCTAAATTACGCAGTCAAATGGACAGCCAAATTACGCAGCCAGATGGGCAGCTAAATTACGCAGTCAAATGGACAGCCAAATTACGCAGCCAAGGGTCCAAATACAAAAGACCATGGAACTTGTACGATTACAGCACAGATAACTGAACGTAAAGTCCTGAAAACAATATCATTAATGCTACCAACATGCCACGTCGCCACAATATCAGTCCCGGGAGACAGGAAAATGTCTTTTCTCAAATCGCTCCTAGCCAGCTCTACCCAATGTCTACCCCCACATTCACCAACAATTGGACCGAGAGAACGGCAGATGAAGTATCACGTTATGAGGATATTTGTGGAAGATTCATCAAATTTAACGCGAAAAGAGACTTTTTTGACACTTGGGAAACAGTTGTAGACTCCTGGACTGCCCTTCTTCGAATAACATCTCTTCCGAGCAATAAACCTATTCGACGTACGCATGTCATTACAGCGGTGAATGCACTCGGGAGTGTCATCAACGGCCACCCTGGAGTGAGCCTACCAGCCAGGTTTGGTTACTTCCAGCTAG